>NW_027052368.1:0-28431 GCF_036321145.2 Pelmatolapia mariae | reverse complement strand
TACTGCTATTTATAATAGCAAGGACAGAGGTTCCAATCGAAGGGAAAACCTCTTTAAAGAGCCATGCAGGGATCACATCCATGAGAGAACCAGAGGGTTTAATTTGTCTAACCATCTCGCTAAGAAGTGTAATTGAGATGGGTTCAAAACTGGTATAAGGCAGCTGAACAGGGACTAAACGTGGATGGGTCATATGTAGGAGGTACTATTGCTGACCTGATGGACTCAACCTTGTTTACAAAAAAGAAAGAAACTGATTACATCTATTAGCAGAGCCTTCCTGGGTGGCAGACTGGGGCACATTTAAAATAGAACTGATGGTCTTATAAAGTCCGCGGGGATTATGACAATTTGATGCAATCACCTCCTCCTCCTCTACCCAATATCCTTGGAGCATTTAAAAATGAGCAGTCGGAGGGCAATAGTTCAGAAATGAAGCTAGACTCACCAATTTTCCATCCATGTCTCAGTCACAAAAAGGAGATTCAATCCATTTGAAGAAAAGAAATCGTTTATGACAAACGTTTTACTTGCTATGAACCGGGCATTTATTAAATCCTTGTTGGAGCTGGAGTCTGGGCAGAAGTTGTCTGTGAAGCCCAAGTTAATGGGCGCAAATTCACAAAGTTTATTCCAAGATGCCAAGACGTGAAAAACATTGGCGAGCAGGCTCACGTCCACCCGAGCCTACGACAGGAACCAGACAAGGGGCAACATGATCCAGGAGACGCCTTGGGGATGCGATGGAACAATCCACTGGAGCAGCCGCTAGAGAAAAAGCAAGGCAAGCTTTAAGCTTCACTAGCCGACCGGCACGCGGTGTCTGTGACGATGCGTCGGAGCAGGAGGAAGCGCTCCGCGTAGCAGGTAAACAGGAACATCAGCCAGGATGGTGGATACCCTGTTGTCTATCCTCGCTGATTAGTCAGAAAATATTGAAGATCAAAAGTTTTTGGCGTTCATATACCAGTCGCGAGTTGATTTGGGTGGCACAAATTGTAAAAAACAAAACAAACAAAACAAAATTGACAGAGACAGATGGCAAGCCACACACACCGGCGCCATCTTTAAGTCGACCTTAATCTTACAGAGAATGTGATGATTTTATGGATAATTAAAGGTCAGTCATATATCCACAAACACAACAAGCTGAAAGTCAGTGATGCTGCTCGGTTTGCAGTCCTGAATATGACGGCACAAGCAGATTCACTGCACTGTTAATGTTAGCTGTGTTATATTGCTGCCTCTGTTCGGTGGTGTCGAGCCAAACGGACTTTAACGTGTGTTTGAACGAGCTGACGGTTCACTCGTTAAGCTGAAAGAAAGATGCTTTAATCACAGGAGTCACCACATGTGTCCACTGGACCATCTGGGACTCTTCTTGTTTAGCACTCGTAATAACACAAACACTAAATCCTCCTTCTCTTGTGCTGTTTTGTAGCAGTGTATACACCTGAGACTGTCACCTGTCTGTCCTGCACTCTCTCTCTGTTTCTTTCTCTCTGATTGTGGAATAAAAGTATGAACATGTATTTATAAGTTACACTTGTGTTTGAATCCTGCAGCTCATCACACATTTGATTTCCATGTGTGACAACTGCAAGTGTCCAGAGTGAGGACCAGTGATGGGAATAACGGCCTTACTTTTTCAGTAACGAGTAATATAACTAATTACTATTCCTATCGTTACAACGCCGTTACAGTTACTAACAAGGAAATGCGGTCCATTACTATTTTTCAACAAACAGACGGTTGAAGCTGTGTTCAGTTTACCGCATCTTATATCAGCTGCAGGAAGTAGCTGTAAGTAATCTGGACGCTACAGCTTTAAGCAGCTGCGCGCTCCTGTGGACGGTAATCACGATCACTGTCTAGTAGTGATGTTCGATACCACTGATTTCATTTCCGATCCGATACCAAGTAATATTCAGGGTGGTATCGACGATACTGATCCGATACTGATACTTTACAGGGAGTGCAGAATTATTAGGCAAGTTGTATTTTTGAGGATAATTTTATTACTGAACAACAACCATGTTCTCAATGAACCCAAAAAACTCATTAATATCAAAGCTGAATGTTTGTGGAAGTAGTTTTTAGTTTGTTTTTAGTTTTAGCTATTTTAGGGGGATATCTGTGTGTGCAGGTGACTATTACTGTGCATAATTATTAGGCAACTTAAACAAAAAACAAATATATACCCATTTCAATTATTTATTTTTACCAGTGAAACCAATATAACATCTCCACATTCACAAATATACATTTCTGACATTCAAAAACAAAACAAAAACAAATCAGCGACCAATATAGCCACCTTTCTTTGCAAGGACACTCAAAAGCCTGCCATCCATGGATTCTGTCAGTGTTTTGATCTGTTCACCATCAACATTGCGTGCAGCAGCAACCACAGCCTCCCAGACACTGTTCAGAGAGTGTACTGTTTTCCCTCCTTGTAAATCTCACATTTGATGATGGACCACAGGTTCTCAATGGGGTTCAGATCAGGTGAACAAGGAGGCCATGTCATTAGTTTTTCTTCTTTTATACCCTTTCTTGCCAGCCACGCTGTGGAGTACTTGGACGCGTGTGATGGAGCATTGTCCTGCATGAAAAATCATGTTTTTCTTGAAGGATGCAGACTTCTTCCTGTACCACTGCTTGAAGAAGGTGTCTTCCAGAAACTGGCAGTAGGACTGGGAGTTGAGCTTGACTCCATCCTCAACCCGAAAAGGCCCCACAAGCTCATCTTTGATGATACCAGCCCAAACCAGTACTCCACCTCCACCTTGCTGGCGTCTGAGTGGGACTGGAGCTCTCTGCCCTTTACCAATCCAGCCACGGGCCCATCCATCTGGCCCATCAAGACTCACTCTCATTTCATCAGTCCATAAAAACCTTAGAAAAATCATTCTTGAGATATTTCTTGGCCCAGTCTTGACGTTTCAGCTTGTGTGTCTTGTTCAGTGGTGGTGTCTTTCAGCCTTTCTTACCTTGGCCATGTCTCTGAGTATTGCACACCTTGTGCTTTTGGGCACTCCAGTGATGTTGCAGCTCTGAAATATGGCCAAACTGGTGGCAAGTGGCATCTTGGCAGCTGCACGCTTGACTTTTCTCAGTTTATGGGCAGTTATTTTGCGCCTTGGTTTTTCCACACGCTTCTTGCGACCCTGTTGACTATTTTGAATGAAACGCTTGATTGTTCGATGATCACGCTTCAGAAGCTTTGCAATTTTAAGACTGCTGCATCCCTCTGCAAGATATCTCACTATTTTTGACTTTTCTGAGCCTGTCAAGTCCTTCTTTTGACCCATTTTGCCAAAGGAAAGGAAGTTGCCTAATAATTATGCACACCTGATATAGGGTGTTGATGTCATTAGACCACACCCCTTCTCATTACAGAGATGCACATCACCTAATATGCTTAATTGGTAGTAGGCTTTCGAGTCTATACAGCTTGGAGTAAGACAACATGTATGAAGAGGATGATGTGGACAAAATACTCATTTGCCTAATAATTCTGCACTCCCTGTAGTCATGCAACATAAAGCCGCATATTTCAGTAAATGAGACATCTGAGATGCTCACGTTTACTGCATTTTTTGTTAAAGTTGAGTTATTGTTGTTTGATGTGTTCTTGACTCTCTCCTTCTGTGGTGGGAACTTCGGATCTGTTTCCCTTTTATCCCTAATGGGACGGTTGCCAGTTAATTATACCCCCACTGCTCCAATTTGCTGAGCAGCAATGTATGTCTCCAGACAGGGCTGGACTGGGACAAAAAATCGGCCCAGGCATTTTGACTAGAGACCGGCCCACCAGGATAGAGATTGAAAATGTGACGTCATTCAGGGGTAAAACCGCAAAGGATTCTGGGAACTTGAGGCAAGAGGTACTAGTGCACGCAGGCTTTCAATTGAACTCAGTTACACAGCGATAAAAAGAAACACAAAAAATGGCAAGAAGCTGTTGTATTATTAACTGCAATAGCCGGTCACATGAACAGCCACGGGAAGCCGACGGGTAAAGAGATCGTTTTTTTTTATCGGATTATGTCGTTGAAAAGAATTTTTGAAAGTTGGGCAGCACGCTAACGTCTTTTGTCCACTGTGTGCTCATAAGGGTCTGACCCTTTCACTCCTTTGATTTTTTCCTCGTATCTTTTCTTTGCCTTTTCGTCGAGTCTGTCTTTGTACGGACCGGCATTGTTCTCCTTAGTTTTGTACATTCCTTTTTTGTGCGGCAAAGAAAAACCAAGAAGGCATTGGAACCGGAGAATGAACGTTTTGCGGTGCTGCAAAATGCTTGCATTTGATGCGGTACTTGTTTTGCCGCGAGTTCCCGGCATGCAATGTGCGAAAGTCACGTGATCTGTCAATTGCTATAGGAAAAACCATAAAGCCTTTGCATGAAAACTACTGCTTTGATGTACACTGCCTTGTTGGTATATATGTATCAATCTAATAAACTTAAACCTACACCATCCTCCCTATTCTGGATTTTAAGCAGTACATAGCGGAAACAAAAAGACAAAAAGACTACAACACATGGTAGAAACCTGAAATTAAGACCAAGAACACTAGAGGTGAGACATGATCAGTAATTAATATTAAAATTAATAAATGACAGATTTAGTGATATTTTCATAAACTATTTATTTACCAAAACAATACAAAACAGCATGGTAGCACAATATTTTTTTTTAACACAGTAACCTTTAAATATGAAAGGAGACAGAGAAAGAAAGCTTTCTCTACAAACCTTCACTGTTTGCTGTATGTTTGTTAGCGCAGTCGCTGGTGCCAGAGACTGCCAGTGACTTCAGTCTGAGGGTTTGAAGTTTCCATGTCTGTGTGATGTGTGGTGTGAAGGCTGCTGGTTAAACTGGGACTCACTGTTTAAAGCACTGAGTGCTCATAGAGAGATGCTCCATGAGTCCCAGTACAGACTACAAACATGGTGGAAACTTAGCTTTGATATCCACACACTCTGCATGTCTGTGAGTAACTGTGATGAAGATGTGCAGAGATCTGTGTCCAAACAGGAGAAAGACTGTAAAGACTCTGTGCTTCTAACAGCCTCTGTTAACATATGTGAGGCTGTTTGTTGTTGTTGCCATGGAGCTTTTCACTGTTTGGGTCAGCAGGTCATGTGATCAGGTTTGTTCTGCTGGACGATGGTTCAGTGTCAGGGTTTGTTTGCATTCATCAATAAATATCTAAATAAATCAAAGACTCCATGTTTGTTCTTTCATCATGTGACCTCTGCTCATCCATCTCTGTGTGTATCAGGATACATTTAGTTCATAATACACAGAAAAATCAGAGTTATTACCTGTAATAAATGTGAAAGATTCCTGCAGTGATAACCAGGCAGGACTGAAACACATCACAGCTGTCACCACGGTAACAGCACCGTCCATCCACAGGTGAGAGGAGGAGCAAAAAGAGGGACTTTCACCATTTTATACTAAAAACACTCAACTAATGTTTCTAATATGAAACAAATAAGCCCACATTAATGTGAGCATTTATTAAATAATAATAATAATGATTTCCTCCTGATCTCATTTCCATAGCAGAGAAAACTGTGGTGTATATTGAGGTGGAGGGTGTGGTCTATGGCTCAGGTGTAGAGTGAGGGTGGGGTGCACCACAGCAGCATGCTGGGACTGCTGAGGGTGGAGGAGGGAGTGATGATGACATCAGAGCTGCAGCAGTCAGCAGCACAGAGACCAGTGAACACACAGTCTGTTCATCTTTGCATAGATACAATATATACACAATATTGAATGACAGAGACACGCTGTGTGAGCTTCCACAGATACACTGACGTCAGCATCCAGAGTCCTCCTGCTGCTCCCCCCTCAGAGCCCCGTGATCAGCACCAACACATTCAGTTAGATGACAGAGTCCAGCTGCAGCTAGAATCAGCTCTGTGAACAACAGCACAGCGTCAGTGTTTCACACTCAGTGAAAGGAGGAAACAGCAGAAGAACACCATGTGTGCTACGTTTCCCAGGACACACTACAAACTGCACAAATACAGCACGTGGAAGGACCTGGAGCTGCATTTAAAGAGAAAAGACAGCGTGATGTCCTGTATGGACAGGTGGAAGGAACCAAGTCCTCAGCTGAAACACTCGTGTTTGTCCACAGACAGGAAACACAGCAGGAAACAAAGAAGCTCATGGATAACACACTTCCTGTCAGTCACAATGAGGCTGCAGCCAAACACAGAAAGGTGTTTTTGTCCAGATGAGCCCAGAGAAGAAACACGAGTGTTGATCAGGGCAAGCTAAAAAAATAATCTAAACATGTGTGTATTGGCAGTTTTGACGGGCATGAAATCAGCAATGGGTGGGTGAAAGCCATTCACCAGAGCTTAACTGCTGCTGATGTGGGCTGGCCTTCTCTGCACGCTCTTCAAGGCTGCTGTGTTTTCTGAAAACTTCCAACATTTGAGATTCTCCCGCAACCAATTTACGCTCATGACAGTTATGAGAATATAAATACCTCGCACTGTTGGGAGTAAATTCTTGCAAAAATGTGTTGTCTCCCTGTGAGGCAGTCTTACTTGCTCGGGAACCCATGATAACAACAACAGTCGGCGTCACAGACCACGTGTTCTACTCCGCACTTACTCAGACAAACACACTCAACACAACAACAACAACAACACAAAATAGGCCTATTGTCCAGCACATCTGGACCCCGCGGAACTTCTCAATGCCCCACAAAGCGGCGGACCCCACAAAGCGGTCTACATTTCGCCCCACTAAGACGGCGAACCAAACAAAAGTTCGAACTGCGCAACTCTGCGACTTAATGCTTCTGTACAACAACTTCACTGAGCGGTTTTGTACATCGCCCCACTAAGACGGCGAATTTTAGCCCCACTGAGCGGCGGAGAAGTACAGTTATAGAGATGCACTCTAAACTTACTCGGTGTTGCTTAGTGTGTAATATCAGCCTCGGACACTAATTTTGGGGGGGTTAAACTCTGACTTCCTTCACCATCGCTTGTCCAGGCCCAGGCTTCTTATTCTTCTGCCCAGGCCCGGACACTAATTTTGGGGGGGAGTTAAACTCTGACTTCCTTCACCATCGCTTGTCCAGGCCCAGGGTTCTTATTCTTCTGCCCAGGCCCGGACACTAATTTTGGGGGGGAGTTAAACTCTGACTTCCTTCACGATCGCTTGTCCAGGCCCAGGCTTCTAATTCTTCTGCCCAGGCCTGGACACTAATTTTGGGGGGGTTAAACTCTGACTTCCTTCACAATCGCGTGTCCTGATTGGAGGGGGGGATCACTCTGACCGGCCAGCTGCTCTGACTACGCAATTGGCCAGCTTCACCATTGGTCCGGGATGCCTTTCCACCCGTTATACGGGTGTCCCTCCCTCAGACTCCGAGAGTCTGGCCAGCCCTCATGACGGGGTGGCACTGCCTACCAGGCGTGTGAAAGAAAGCAGAGGTCCACGCTTTATATCGGTTGACCTCCCCCAGGCCTCACTGCCTCCCCCTTCTCGGAGAAACCCTCTACAAATCTTGTGTAGTTAGTGTGTAGTGTAGTCAATAGTTGTGTTGTGTGTGTCAGAACAATGAGGCGACTGCTGAATGTTACAGGTGTTACAGCAGTGATACATCTCCTGTTGTCAGGCCTGCAGGTATCAGGCTGTTGTTCTCCTTTATCTCATAGTGGACAGAAATTATTTTTTGGAGTGGCACAAATAATTTGTGTGGCATCAGATTTGATGCAGAACAGCTGATTGTTCTGTACATAGTTTGAAATGGTTATTTTTAAAAGGGTAAAAGGTAAATGGCTGCAAATAACTTTGTTTGAAAAACTTGTGCATATGATTTTAAAATGGACAATTTATATTTGCATTTAAAGTTATGAAATATGATTCATTAAAAATGTTTGTGGTTGAAATAGTAAAAAAAAACCTTTTTATTCTCAGATTTTATGTTTATTTGTCTGGTTGTAGATCAATTGTGTTTATACAGTATGTAAAAATGAAAACATAACTGTAAATCAGACACGTGAGGTCGTGCTGAAAAGGAAGATAGTTTTTAAAGGTAAAATGTGGAGGGAAAATCAAAAGTAGTTAAAAATGGCCAATTATACCCTGGACCCAAACTTCTCTTTTTTTAAGTAACGCAATAGTTACTTTTCAAGTAATTAATTACTTTTAGAATATTGTAACTCAGTTACTAACTCAGTTACTTTTTTGAAGAAGTAACTAGTAACTATAATGAATTACCTTTTCAAAGTAACCCAACACTGGTTACAGGTGGGTGCAGCCTGCACTTTCTCGAGACAGACCAGCTGCACCACAAACACTTCAAACCTCATCTCAGGACAAAAACTGAAAGAACAACATAAAAAAAGAAGAAAACAAACCCTAGAAACATGCTGGGTTACAGGAGATGGCAGACGTGTGAGTCTTTTTTCTGTTAATGAACAACAGAAAAAAGAAAAAACTGGAATCTGTAAACAGTTACTCCGAAAAGGATCCAGATTTTTCAAAATACTTGTTTCAATTCTGCGAACATAATTGCTGCAATTAATGGACTAAAGTCGTCACTTTTCACCCCTATTTATGGATTTAAGGCTCAAAGGATCAAATTGGTGGTAAGATTCTAAATATATGTGACGTCATTATCCCGTAAGCCAGTTAGGGTGTCACATGACATTTGTGGATGCCGGTATCTTTTTACTTGGACAATTTATCAAGTTTCAATCCCTGTCATCAAACCTCATCTGAGGACAAAAACCACAGAACAACATAAAAAAGAAAGAAAACTTACCTTAGAAATCTGTAGGGTTGTTTTCTCTGAGACATGTTGGAATCTGTAAACAGTTACTCCGAAAAGGATCCAGATGTTTCAAAATACTTGTTTCAATTCTGCGAACATAACTGCTGCAGTTAATGGACTAAAAGTCGTCACTTTTCACCCCTATTTATGGATTTAAGGATCAAAGGATCAAAGTGGTGGTAAGATTCTAAATATATGTGATGTCATTATCCCATAATGACATCACATATACAGTGGGGCAAAAAAGTATTTAGTCAGCCACCGATTGTGCAAGTGCCCCCACCTAAAATGATGACAGAGGCCAGTAATTTGCACCAGAGGTACACGTCAACTGTGAGAGACAGAATGTGAAAGAAAAATCCATGAATACACATGGTAGGATTTGTAAAGAATTTATTCATAAGTCAGGGTGGCAAATAAGTATTTGGTCGATAACAAAAATACAACTCAATACTTTGTAACATAACCTTTGTTGGCAATAACAGAGGTCAAACGTTTACTATAGGTCTTTACCAGGTTTGCACACACAGTAGCTGGTATTTTGGCCCATTCCTCCATGCAGATCTTCTCCAGAGCAGTGATGTTTTGGGGCTGTCGCCGAGCAACACGGACTTTCAACTCCCGCCACAGATTTTCTATGGGGTTGAGGTCTGGAGACTGGCTAGGCCACTCCAGGACTTTCAAATGCTTCTTACGGAGCCACTCCTTTGTTGCCCGGGCGGTGTGTTTTGGATCATTGTCATGTTGGAAGACCCAGCCGCGTTTCATCTTCAAAGTTCTCACTGATGGAAGGAGGTTTTGGCTCAAAATCTCACGATACATGGCCCCATTCATTCTGTCCTTAACACGGATCAGTCGTCCTGTCCCCTTGGCAGAAAAACAGCCCCATAGCATGATGTTTCCACCCCCATGCTTCACAGTAGGTATGGTGTTCTTGGGATGCAACTCAGTATTCTTCGTCCTCCAAACACGACGAGTTGAGTTTATACCAAAAAGTTCTACTTTGGTTTCATCTGACCACATGACATTCTCCCAATCCTCTGCTGTATCATCCATGTGCTCTCTGGCAAACTTCAGACGGGCCTAGACATGCACTGGCTTCAGCAGCGGAACACGTCTGGCACTGCGGGATCTGATTCCCTGCCGTTTTAGTGTGTTACTGATGGTGACCTTTGTTACTTTGGTCCCAGCTCTCTGCAGGTCATTCACCAGGTCCCCCCGTGTGGTTCTGGGATCTTTGCTCACCGTTCTCATGATCATTTTGACCCCACGGGATGAGATCTTGCGTGGAGCCCCAGATCGTGGGAGATTATCAGTGGTCTTGTAAGTCTTCCATTTTCTGATGATTGCTCCCACAGTTGATTTTTTCACACCAAGCTGCTTGCCTATTGTAGATTCACTCTTCCCAGCCTGGTGCAGGTCTACAATACTTTTCCTGGTGTCCTTCGAGAGCTCTTTGGTCTTGGCCATGGCGGAGTTTGGAGTCTGACTGTTTGAGGCTGTGGACAGGTGTCTTTTATACAGATGATGAGTTCGCACAGGTGCCATTCATACAGGTAACGAGTGGGGGACAGAAAAGCGTCTTACAGAAGACGTTACAGGTCTGTGGGAGCCAGAGATTTTCCATGTTTGAGGTGACCAAATACTTATTTGCCACCCTGATTTACGGATAAATTCTTTACAAATCCTACCATGTGTATTCATGGATTTTTTTTTCACATTCTGTCTCTCACAGTTGACGTGTACCTCTGGTGGGAATTACTGACCTCTGTCATCATTTTAGGTGGGGGCACTTGCACAATCGGTGGCTGACTAAATACTTTTTTGCCCCACTGTATAGGTTGTCACATGACATTTATCAGTAAAGTTACCATCTCTGTCACCCCCCCCTCCAAAAAAATAAGTGCTATTGCAATAACCGATGTTTTCTACAGTCATTTGTGCTAACAGATGTCAGCATTTTAAAGCTGGGTCTTACTCTGCCCAGGCTGCTCTACCATAGAAGAAGAATGAGACCTACAGTACCTTGAAAAACTTTCACACATTTTGTCACTTTACAACAACAAACGTAAATGGATTTTTTCTGAGATCTTCTGTGACAGACAAACACAAAGTACCAGATAACTGTAAAGTGAAAATGATTGACATGGTTTTCAGAATATTAAGCAAATAAAATCTGAAAAGTGTCATGCTGATAAGCTTTCAGTTCCCTGTACTCTGATACCTCTAAACAAAATCCAGTGATATCAATTGCCTTTAGAAGTCAACCAAATTAGACAAGTTTACCTGTGTGTAATTTAGTCTCATTATAAATACAACTGCTCTGTGACGGCCTCAGTAGTTGGTTACAGAACATTAATGAACAAACAGCTTCATGAAAACCAAGGAACTCACCAGGCAGGTCAGGGATAAGTTTAAAGCAGGTTGACCAAAAGTCATTAAAAGTCCCATCTGCAGTTTGCCTGGAACCATGTAGGGGACACAGCAAACAGTGGAAGAAGGTACTCTGATCAGACGAGACCAAAGTTAAACTTTCTGGCCTATATGAAAGGCGCTACATGTGGTGAGAAAAATAACATCATCATCACCTCATCACCCTGAACGTGCCATCCCCACTGTGAAACATGGCAACATCATGCTGTGGGGATGTTTTCCTTCTGCAGGGACAGAGAAGCTGGTCAGAGATGATGGGAAGATGGATGGAGCTAAGTAAATGGGAATTCTGGAAGAAAACCTGTTGGAGGCTGCAAAGGACTCAAGCTTGGGATGTAGATTTACCTTCCAGCAAGACAATGACCCTAAATAGAGCTTGAGCTGGTTTACATTGAAGAATGGGCAAATATTTCAGTCTCTAGATGTGCAAAGCTGGTAGAGACATACTCCAAAAAAATTGCAGGTGTAACTGTAGCAAAAGGTGGCTCTATGTAGAGCAGGGGGGTGAACAGAAATGCAGCCACACTTTTCCAAATTTATTTGCCTAGAATTTTGACAAGCATGTATTATTTTCATACCTCTTCACAATTATGTGCTACTTTCATAGAAAAGGTCAATAAAAACATATTTTGTTTGTGGTTGCAAGGTGACAAAATGTGTAAAAGTTCAAGAACTATGAATAATTTGTCAACTTCAAATCACCACACAAGCACACATCAGTTCACATGCATGTACACATGTGCAGAGTTAACGCATATGTGTGCATGCAACTTCAAAAGTTAAAGTAGAAAAAGACTGCAGACTTTAGGAACAATATGGAATGAGTGATAGTGTCATCACCTTTCCATGATTTGGAAACATTTGTTTCACTGAAACATTTGTTTCACTGTAACATTTGAATGATCTTTTTTGTCACGTCAGTGTTCTGTCACTTCAATGTATCTTTGTATGTTTAATAGGCAGTTTGTTCTTTACTCTAGTTTGTTCCTTGATTGTAAAATCTGGTATTTTTGCAAATTTGGCTCAGGGGGACCTGAAAGCCAGGAGACAATTTATTGTATTGGCCACAAACAATCTAATGGAGGAAAAAAATCCCCATAAATATTAATAAAGATTTCTATCAGAGCAAATTATCTCTCTCTCTAACCACGTCCTAACCTAGCAGTCATATATAGCCTTTAATTAATCCTGCATTTTTGTCAAATACATTTGTCACCATGAAATTAAAAGTTTAAAACAGCAACATATGAACAGATTCACTGAGTAATCAGAAAGGTTTTGCATGAATCTGGACATTAGATTTAAGCTTGAAGTTTTAACCTAATCAAATATCACTTGGTAGATATGGAACTCCAAAGTGTTCAAAATTAAATAAATAAATAGGACATGATGAAATAAATAACTATGTGAATAAATAAGACAAAGATATGTAATGTGAGAATGATATTTTGAAATAATGGAACACATTTTGCAAAAAAGCTCATTATTGTGAAATATATTGCATTCTGCTATATAAATTTATTTATTATTGTGAAATATTATTTCATGGTCATTATTTTTCACAATAACAGAGATTATTCCTGAGGCATTTTATTTATTTCCAGCCGTTTTTAATCCAAAATGTCCTTTTTTCAAAGTCAGTCTTTATTTCAAAATCCCGTTTTTCCCAATGGCCTATTTATTTCATAATGCGACTTTTCAGCAGAATGACTTTGTCTGTCAATCAGTGTGAGTGGGCTTGACCTTTGCGCCCATTGGCTGATCGTTTACCATCGACTAGTTTTCCTGGATACCTGCTCCGCGGACGGCTGCCACAGCTAGCAAAAACGTGCTAGGTCAAAAGTCACGGAGGATGGCGGACTGGTGTGAACTTCGGTCAATTCTGCTCATTTTAGCAGATCAGATAGAGAGGGATCATTTACCTGTAGATACTGTTTTGAGTCGTTTAGATGATGTTTCTGAAATGCTTGGGATGATAATTGCTCTTCAAGATGTTAGCATCGATGACAACATTGTCGAAAGTTTAAGATCAATTGAGCACCGTGTTCGTTTGGAATACGCAGAGGAAGAACTGTCTTCAAATGTTGGTCGTCCACGTCTTGAAATCTCGGTGCAGCACTCAGGACTTTAGTGCTGTCCGGGATAACCATCGGGGTAATTGCCGATATGTTTTCTGTGTCTCCGAGCACAATTAGGAGGAGAATGACGGAGGAAGGTTTGAGGTAAGTTTACGCTGTAATGTAACACCTGTGTGATTCTGTCCACGGCATTATTTAGATGTTGACGTTAATCATGACGTTTGACATTGAAATATTATCGCTTACTTTGTTTATTGTGACTGTCTAAAATAAGTGGGGCAGCTACGGCTAAAGCTATCAGTGCCATCTCGTTTTTGAGACACGTTTAGCCGGCGCAGTGTTAGCTGTTAGTGTGTTAACTCGGAGACTGGGGGCAGTGGAGCCTGTAGGAACCTTTTAGAGTAGCGAGTAGACCCACCAGCTTTCCACAGTCTACTTACTTATCACATCTTGGTAGACAGCAGGGTCATTAGTGCTTTAAATAGTATATAGTTGAATGTTTCATTGCTGTTTGCAGCTAATTGTTCTCTGATAACACATAACAAAGTTGATGATAAATAGTGAGTTTATTGAAATGGTTTTGTCTATTACAGCAGCGTTTTAAATATCATACTTTCTCTGGTGTCTTCAGTAAAGCTAAAACAAGAATACATTTAGGTCCTTGGTTCTTTCAGGAAAACGTTTTGTTGAAATTTGCTGTTATACTAAAAATATATATATATATATATGTGCAGAAAATCTGATCGCTATTCTTCTATTGGGGATGAGGACTTGGATGCAAAAGTGCTGGACATTCAGCGTCATCACCCAAATGCCGGCTGCAGAATGATGATGGGACATGTACGATCCAGAGGCATACACATTCAAAGTAAGCTCATATTGTTTGAATATCCAAACACCAGTTTCTGGCCCAGAAAGCATGTGTCAGTGTGGCTATGATGTGATTCTCTCTCCTCAGTAAATCTGTACAGCACCTGGATACTTACCTGAAGCAATGAAGATCTGTCCCATAAGCATTACAGTGTTTACAATACAGTCTTTTTGTAGTTGGTAGTACTAAGACATGATCGGTTTGTTAATCAGGATTTCGACTGATGGATTCAATGAGACGAGTCAATCCAGAAGGGGTCATGATGCGACGGTTATCTATTCAGACTGCAAGGCGTCGTCAGTACAGTGTACCAGCACCAAATCACCTTTGGCATATCGATGGAAATCATAAACTAATTCGGTCAGTACTTGCATCACCTTTTCCCTATTCCATTGAAGTAACAGGATGCATGTATAAAATTGTAAAATGAAGCCTTGAGTTTGTAAATGTCATCTTAAATGCTGTCATATAAGGCCATTCACAGGATTAGCTATAGTCATGTCTGAGGCTTTACATTATGCATGTGATTTCTTGCACTACAGATCTTTCTGTAAAGTGTTTAAGTTTCCCTGCTATTATTTCTTTTACATTCCTGTTATAACATGTTGTCACTTTATATGGAACTGAAATATTGGTCTTGCTTTTTCCTTTAAAGGTAGTATTCTTCTGTAAAAATGTAACTGTGGACATGACAATGTTTTTTTTGTTTTTGTTTTTAATTCTGCCTTGTCAGATGGAGATTTGTTGTCCATGGTGGGATAGATGGTTTTTCTAGGTTAATTGTCTACCTTAAAGCTGCCACCAACAACAAAGCTACAACAGTTTTTGATGGTTTCTTGTCAGCAATCAGACAATATGGCATACCGTCACGAGTCCGGTAAGAGGTGTTTAACAAATACAGTATGCCAAAAAAATCTGTATTGGACAGTAGTTATATTCAGATTGTTACTCTTACTGACTCAGATCAAAACTTCTGTACTTTTTTCCCAGGTCAGACAAAGGAGGGGAAAATGTGAAGGTTGCACATTTCATGGTGCAGACAATGGGGGAGAACAGGAACTCTCACATTACAGGCAGAAGTGTTCACAACCAGTGGTAAGAACAAGTAAATTGATGGCCTGTTTTACATTTTTTTCACACATGCAATTGTAATAAAACAAATGGTTTCTGAGCATAATTGACTGGTTTTACAGCACATTAACGCTACACTAATAATTGACTTGGAAGGCTGTTGACGTTGAAATACCTGAAAAACCATAAATGAACAATTTCCCTCACTGTGTCTTACAGCATTGAGCGCCTGTGGAGGGATGTATATGAAAACGTCCTTGACCTTTTCTACACAATCTTCACCCAGCTGGAGATTCAAGGACTGCTCAACCCTGGTGAAGAAATTGACTTGTTTGCACTGCACAGATGCTTTTTGCATCACATTCAACATCATCTTCAGTCATTCCAGGAAGCATGGAATCAGCACGGACTCAGAACAGCAAACAACCATTCACCTCTGCAACTCTGGTTGCTGCACAGAAAGGAGGGACAAGATTTGTCACAGGTACATGACTATTTGATCCGTATTTGTTCTTGTATGTAAAACTCTGCTATCTGTAGTTGAGATGAGTTTATTTCTACTGTGCAAGTTGGTGTACCAAATATTTCTCCTGTAAGTGAAAATGTCTCCCAAGCCATTCTCTCCTTTTATTCCATCTGTCAGGTATAGATGGCAATACTTTAAACAAAGTTAAATTTGTTATACCTGAAGAGAACCAATCCTGTACTAGAATGGGTGAATGAATAATTATGCCTAAGAAACTCACATAGGCCCTGACAGACTCAATATGTCCACCTAGGAACAGCTGCAGGAAACACCACTTCAGTTTAGATTTAAGACATGTGCATGCTCTTTCAGGTTGATGAGGATTATGGTGTGGACTGGACAGGACCACATAATCACCGCCCATCAAATGAGATCACCATTCCTGAGATTCAGCTCCCACGTGCACTGAGTGAACGAGAGCTTGCTGTGCTACCAAACAACAACGTTTCACTCAGTCAAGCTTTGGATACCTACTGTGAAACTGTTCAGTCACTCAAATTTATGTTTGATAGCACACCTTAACTCTTCAAAGTAAGCAGGTGCAATATGTTCACACCCCTTTTTAAGTTTCTACATCTATGGCTTTGTAGCTAATACTGACTCAAAACAGCATAACCAATTTCATTTTGAACAAAACAGTGAGTGGCTATAAAACAGGATTTGTTTTACACAGCTGTCACTTTAATAATAATAACAACAAGTAACAATAAAATAAAATAAGTGATTTGATATTCATTTCTTGGATGTACAGTACATGTCAACTCTGAGCAGATTTAATACAATGCACACGGTACAGTAGTATAACATCTTAATGCAAATAATTTTTCCAGTAGCGAGAATAAACTAAACATACTGTGTAATTTTTCATGTACAGTGAACTGATTTTGTTTTCTGAACTCTTTTTAATATAAACTGACAAAAAGCCATAAATGCTCACCTGTACTGTGTATTTTTCACTGTCAAGTGTATTAAAAGGAACTAGAACTCACTAGATTGTCTGTTTCTTTGAACACTGAATACAGTAATGTGATGCAAGAAAGAAAAATGGTCTAATCTTACCATGTGGTTATGGAATCAATCCTAAACCAGACCAAAACCTGAGTCAGTAGAGTTGAGACACACCTCAATGTCCATCAGAAATGACTCATAGGTACAGTAGTGTGCAGGAAGACGTAGTACTTCAAAACAGGTGGAAGACTTTGGAAGAGTGCTGTTGACCACTTCCACAGTCATTTCTCTCGGCAAGACTTCCCATCCTGTCCAAAACTTGATGAGGGCTTTGCGTTGTGCACAAGATGCTGCAATGGAACATTGTTTTGAGCTATAATGACATCCTATATTCATTATTTTGATTCTTTTATGGAGAAATACCATAAAAGATGAACAATTACATAAAGAGCACAAGACATTTTTGCCCCACTCAAATTGCTTTTGTAGCTGTATTTTTATGGTTACAAAGCTAAAAGTAGTTACATACAATTATAATGCAACTGATAATGCCACCACTCTGTTTTTTATGTATTGCATGGAGGCAGTATGGAGCAAATAAGAAAACAAAATTATACTATAGTGTACTCTGTTAATGACCCGAGATCACTGGACTGTATGTAATTTACCAAAGTATAATCAGAGAAAACCAATAGCAAAATACCTATCACAGCAGACTTACCATTTTCAATGAAGGACCGAAGGTAACCTGCCACTCTGCATTTATCCTCAAGAGAGCATTCCTCTTCCTCCTCATCTTCATCTTCTGTGGCAGGCCACACTATCCTTTCTAGAATAGACTGCATAAAATAGTTCACCTTGGTTAATTTTTTCTCTTAAATGCTACAAGATAAAATAAGCTTAATTTGTCATTTTATATCTTTATTTATCTTGTAGTCTTAAGAGCGTCAGCAACATTAGGTGTATTTTTATTAAATGTAACCCAGCTGTTCGACTAGCCCAAGCACACAAAATAGTATATTGATGTTTTGTGTCAACAATTAATGTGCATCCTTCATAAATTAACCAAATACCTTTACTGTTCAGATATTAAAAGATGTGACTTGACCATACCTCACAACAGGGAGCAGTCTCTGATTCCCTTGGTAAGAAAAGAGGAATGATGTCTGATCTTTCTGTCAGAAGCGACCATACCATTGTCTCCTTAAGCCCTTTCCTCAGCTGCTTGACTTGACGGCTTGTTCGTGTTATGACCTACAACAGTGAGACCAAACCAAAACTGAAGTGTGAGTCCATAAAGTAAAACACACTTTAAATGTTAAATACTTAAAGAACATCCACTGTACTGGTAAAAGCAATTCAAATGGCCTCAAAAGAGATTTTTTTTAATGTATATGAAAAATGTACTTATTCACATCCAAAGGTTTTATTTGCTTTTCTATTTAAAATTTACATTTATTTGGGAGGATAAGTCTGTACTCACAGCGTGGAATAGCAGACGTTCATACAGCCACTTTCTATTGGTTTGTGTGACACCTGGCAGGTCCCAAGCCAGGGCTAGCTCAAGAACATTTCTTCGTTCCAGTTCTGTTAATTCAGCAGTGCCATCAAGCTAGGACAGAGGAAAAAAATTAGTAGTCAGTAGTAGGTACTGATGGCTATTCAATCATGTCTCTAAATTTAATATTTTGTGAAATAGTAATTCTTTAAAATAATGGTACAAAAATGCAAACCAGCTGAATAGTGCTGCGGATATCAATATCAGGGCAATCCTCAATCTGAACCGTAGCTGTTTCAGGTGAGCCACCAAAAAGGACATGGATGATTGCAGGACTTATACCAGACACACACGGTCCACCATGAATGAATGAATGTCCCATTATTCTTCCTAAGATCAAACATAATAAATTCACTTAGCCTAACATTGCATGGGGGTAAAAACAAACAGTTTTGTAACTGTATTCAATCTATTTTTCATCTTTATGGTTACAGTTAGGATAATGTAACACAAGTAATGCTGTTACCTTTAGTGCTGCACATGTATTATTTTAAATTACTCTTCCTCTTATTTCTGTACATAACTTTCTTACCTGCCACCAAAAACATGTCACTCTCAAGCAAGGTCTGAGAAGTGGATGGAGTCAAGTGTTCTGGCTCACCGTCAAACAGTCTTGTAAGATCTGTGTTCCCTGAAAAGAGTACAGCTAGGTTATGTTACGTATGAGAAATCCAGGCAGTAATTTTAACACAATTAACTCATTTACATAACAAACACATTTTCTTTACATGATGAAATATTCTCTTATTTAATCCACTATGCAAGTGGCCAGGCTATTTCATACATACATACCAAAATTCAAATGCAAACCAGACTGTACTAGAGAAACTGCCTTTGAGAAGAAGAATCTCTTCACCCCTTCTCCAACAGCAACATCCCCTAAAGGAAGAAGGAAAAAAAAACAAAACTTGTGAAGTTTCGGATTAGTCAGTCACTGGATTGCTAATGTTTTCCCAATACAGAAACAATACCTTCCAGTTTGCAGCTGACAGGGCCCGCCCACTCTACCTTTGGGGGCTTTGTAGAGGGAGATAAGTGATCTCTGTTGATCCACAATACTTTCCCGCAAGTCCATTTGCAGGACTACTGCCTTTCTGGTCTCATACTTTGAAAGTAACTCGGACTTGTAGAGCCAGGCTGCTCTGGTTGCATCTTGTTCACATTTCCACTCTGAAAGGTACACATTTGTATGGATCAATCAAAAGAAATAAAATATATGTAATTTTTGCCATTTGTCTGGTATGTTCCTAACTTAATTCCTGTCACTACCTGGTTTTTCCCCTAGAAGTGACTTTTCCTCATCTTGATGAGATGCATTTTCCTGCACTACCATATCACCTGATGATTGCTCTGCTCTTGCTGAATTTATGGTGGAGTCCAAGATGATACCATCTGGTTCCTCTACCCCGCAGGAGAGATTCCAGGCATCACTGTTGCTACAGGATGGGACCTCTGACCTTGCTGTTGTACTACGAGTCTGCCTAGCCTGACTTTCAGTAACAGACTGAGGTTCAGCACCACTCAATGAACTGTGAGAGGGATTGGCAGAGGTTTCAACATCCATCACCAATATATAAAGTGGATTTACTTAGTTTCCACACTGTATACCAAAATATACAGAAAATCAAAGATGTTCCTTACCTTGTGCATTTAGTGATGTGGTTTTTCATTTTATTTAAAGGAATGTTAATGTCACAATTCAGGCATTTTGTGGGGGGTCCTTGTTGCTGGAGGGTTGTCAGGCTCTACAGACAATATGGAGAAAAAAAAAATATATATATATATAAATTTGGTGCATGCTGTGATAAAAATATTTTGACAGTTCTGCAATTGCATTTGTCAACATGTGAGCAGCAGAAACAAATTGTAAACACAAAA
The DNA here is from genome assembly GCF_036321145.2 of Pelmatolapia mariae. Classification (NCBI taxonomy): domain Eukaryota; kingdom Metazoa; phylum Chordata; class Actinopteri; order Cichliformes; family Cichlidae; genus Pelmatolapia; species Pelmatolapia mariae. The sequence goes on along the minus strand of NW_027052368.1, from coordinate 8,251 downwards.
TGGCATATCTCCTACTAAACCTTTTCTAACAATTGCTTACATACACATTCAGCAACATTATTACTCATATGCAGTCATGTATCTAACCAGCTGACAGCTAAAGTGATTTGACACATAGTTGAGCTTAGCTAGCCATTTGAACAAGTTTATTAATACATGCAAATAACATATTCTGACCCTAGTCATTACTCACGTCTTCCAAATCAATACTTTCTGCAGTGGCCTTATATAGATCAAAGCTTGTCCAATTCCACTCAATGGACTGCGGAGATATCGCACTGTATATCCAGTGTCTGGGCTTGGGATTGTGCACAGGTTACGACTTCGTGTTGTACCCGAGATTCTCAGCAGTTCAAACCCTCCTGTGTCTTTTAGCTGAGGGAAGGTATCCTCAATCTTTGCCTTGACCACTTCTGGGTCATCATCCCTTCCTGTAAAACACATTACTTACTGTACATTACAACAAAAATGGTAAATGTAAGAGTAAAAAGGTAGTTAAACTAAATCTTGAAATATTAACAAATGACATGTAGCATCACCTTGGAATGAAATCCGTTTCTCTCCAAGTCCAGCTGCTGCTAGGTCAAATTTGACTGCTTTAGCTGGCACTGTGTCTGACATATGATCATGTAAACAGAAGAAGGTGTGTGTGTAAATGGAGCGGCATGCTTTCTTGGAAGATTGCGGGGTCAGAGATGAAAGTGGTGCTGAGGAAGGCCTCGCTCTGTAAGGGGCAAACAGTCTTGCGACTTCAGCTTTAAAAAGGGAAAAACAATATTAAAAAAAATTCTAAAAGCTTAGATTAATTGCTATTTAATTTGCAAGCATTTTACCTGCTTACAAAATCACTACATTGAACTAAAATTGCTTTCTTTTCGTTCACATAGATTACTTGACTTCCGTATTAGCAGAGAAGATAAGACACTTTAAAACAGTCATGATTAACTATTACCTACAACAATGTAAATAGTGATACAGACATTAACCCAGAAGACGATTATCTTCTCTTACCTAATTTATTGATTTCTTTGCTATGATAAAAACAGTATAAAAAAATCTGTGACTGAACTGATTAAAAAGCTCATTTTTGGCAGACAGACAGAATAACAAAGCAGTAATAACATATCGTTACTTACCCTGAAGCTAGCTGTGATAGCGTTAGCATTTGCTAACGTTAACACTGTGCTGTTTTGATGAGAAATTGGACCAGGGACCGCTTCATCTCCAGTATGCTGCTGCAACACTCTCTCAGACTGAGGTGAAGACGTACAATCTAAGCGGTTAGCAACTTCTCTGAGTAACTCAGAAACGAACTTGTCTCCTGCAGCCATGCCCTTCACAAGCATTGATACACCTGTAATGTTATTCGCGCCCAGTGTTTTACATTTGTCGGTGCCTTAACTTTATTTCGAGCTCCATACTGCCGCCATCTGCGTAGGAGACGCATTGCACCATTAAACCTAAATCGACACTTCATGTGCTATTACTTATGTCTGAGTAAAGGAGCAACCAATCACACAACTGGCTCCAACCTGTCTTTCTTGATTGACAGACAAAGTCATTCTGCTGAAAAGTCGCATTATGAAATAAATAGGCCATTGGGAAAAACGGGATTTTGAAATAAAGACTGACTTTGAAAAAAGGACATTTTGGAATAAAAACGTCTGGAAATAAATAAATTGCCTCAGGAATAATCTCTGTTATTGTTTAAAAATAATGACCATGAAATAATATTTCACAATAATAAATAAATTTATATAGCAGAATGCAATATATTTCACAATAACGAGCTTTTTTTTCAAAATGTGTTCCATTATTTCACAATTTCATTCTAGCATTACATATCTGTGTCTTATTTATTCACATAGTTATTTATTTCATCATGTCCAATTTATTTATTTAATTTTGAACACTTTGGAGTTCCATAGGTAGAAGCTCCTTACCGTTTGAAGAAAATCTCTTCTCAATCTGCTGTCCTCTTTTGCCTGCATCTTGTATTTTTTCCATCTGAGACTGACGTTATTCCATCTTAATTATTTTTCTCCGTGAAAAACACAGCAGCTCATCTCATCCCGGGGCGCCAGCGCCTCGAGCTCCGGGTCTCAGCAGAAAAGTGCCGATAAACGTTGCAGGCTGATCCAGGTTCTAGTATGTGACGTCACAGCTGGAACACTGTTACGCCTCTGCGTAACCATGGTTACAGGGGACGCTTTGGAGCTCAGCAGCAAAAGATTTCAGGTTAAACTCTAAAACCAAATAAAATCAATATACTGTACATGTGTGTAGTGTAAGCGTTCATTTTCTGGAAGAGGCTGTAAAACAGAGTTAAAAGGTGACCGATGGCAGCCGTACTGAGGTGAGTTGTTGACGATATGTTTTGTGCTCTTATACACTGTTAGCCTGTTCTGGCTGGCGTTAGTGAAGCTGCTTTCAACTGGATGTCACATTGTTGAACTCTGATGATTAATGAACTCTCGATGTGACGATGGTAGAATGTAATTGTAACCCTGTGTTCATTTAGTCCTTTGATACCGTTTAATATCCAGTCCATCTGTCTGGTGTTTTTAACATGCCCTGGAATAATGTAAAGTTTTACAGTGATTTACGACTCTTTCGCGACAGTCAGCTGGGGAGTAAACTGTGGCTGTTCTCAGAGGTAGCTCATGTGAGCCAGCAGTGACATCTGTACATGCAGTAGCCTTAAAATGCTGATTATTTATTCTCCTGCTAGGTAAGAATTGGTGTTTTATACGTACATTGTTTCTTTCCGTATGTTATCGTTTGGTTATGTTATGATGTGTGGTTAATGATGATTATTAGTGTGCTAATCGTGAATAAGCTAGTAGCAGCCATGTTAAGCGGACTTCGGTGATCAAGTTCGTGTGTGACTGTTTGGAATATGGCTGGCACTACTTTTAAGAAGCAAGCTAAAGGGATGTGTTTTAAAAAGGTGCAAGGACCTAACTCAGTGAGTGAGTGTGTTCAGTAAGTTGTCTTTCATGTTGTGCATTTGAACTAGCAGACTGTACTGTTGTTGTTTAGGGGCTATGAGCACACATGGGCTGTGTCCCAATCCAGCGACCGCACGTACACAAAGTAACACAAGGGCCGTTTATCAATGTCCAGCTTTGTGTGACAGAAATGAAGGAGAAAAGTGTTTTGTTGTTCCTTCATTTTTGTCATGACATCACTTTGAGTATCTGAGGCTGAGACCACGTGACTGTAAAACATGATAGTTGTTCTTCATTTCTGTACAACAGTCATTTTAAGATTAGTTAGTAAATAACAATTAGCTCATGTTGTTCATGAGACTAAAGTCATTTAACTTTGGTAATGTAAATATAATATGGCCAATGTTATATAGAGAAGGAGGATTTAGTGTTTGTGTTATTACGAGTGCTAAACAAGAAGAGTTCCAGATGGTCCAGTGGACACATGTGTGACTCCTGTGATTAAAGCATCTTTCTTTCAGCTTAACGAGTGAACCGTCAGCTCGTTCAAACACACGTTAAAGTCCGTTTGGCTCGACACCACCGAACAGAGGCAGCAATATAACATAGCTAACATTAACAGTGCAGTGAATCCTGCTTGTGCCGCCATATTCAGGACTGCAAACCGAGCAGCATCACTGACTTTCAGCTTGTTGTGTTTGTGGATATATGACTGACTTTAATTATCCATAAAATCATCACATGTCTGTAAGATTAAGGTCAGATATATAAGTAGAGGCTTTAAAACCAAGTCAGTACAAACATCACTAATGTCACATAACTTTGCCGACATGTGGCCAACAGTAATGTTTTAATGTTCTTCATTATTAAAGTTTACTCTTCGGCCGCTCCGCTTCAGCTCTCTACCGTATTTTTCGGCAAAATTATCCACACCCAGCACTGCCTATGAATTGTGGGATATATGGGACCACGAAGTGTACAGCAGACCACACTTCAAATTTGGAGTACACTTGGGATTGGGACAGCCGTCGTCGCGTCGCTGTGATGTAATAGGTCTCAAAATGCGTACTCAGGAGCATGCGGTCGCTGGATTGGGACACAGCCATGGTCTGTAGCTGTGTCAGAGCCAGCTTGTGTGAGCCAGCGGTGATATCTGTACACGCAGTAGGCTTTTAAAATACTCATGTGTCATTCTCCTGCCAGCAGTGGAGGAGACTTTTCTGCTGAGGAAGAGGCTGTGCTCTCCTGCCGTCCTACTGGTGCCATTGAGGGATCAGCGGCTGCTACATGTTCTTGTTTGGACTGAAGGACTCACAGACACGTTTCATATTTAGCTCTATACATTTTAAAAACATTTTCTTATTCACACAGGCTGCATGGAGACCTTTTGGTTGTTGCCACAGACGCTTTCTCTTACTACGGATGGAGGATGTTGCGGTTTTACAACCCATGGACTGAGAAAGGACTCAATAAGTAACCTGTTCACATATTCCAGGGTTAAACACAAGTGAGTCTCAATTTGATATTAAGTGAAGTGTTGGTAACTGATGCCAATATCTCCCTGTTTAAATCCCATTCATATAAGGGACCCTGATTTTATCCTGCTACAAACATATTCAGCCAGTGTTAGTTAAGTTTCCTGTACACATGTAAAGCAGATGTGAGAGAGGCTGTGATGAAGTCCTGGAGTTTTTAAGGATGTACGTGCTGCAGTCCAGAATATGAATATGTTGGACACAGGTGGTAAAGTGCTGTCACACCCTGAATAAACTGTGCTCTGTTCTTTGGTAAGCGACATATTTGTTACATAATCATATGGTTTATCAGAGGGGAAGTTTTAGAATACTAGAGTCCAAGGTTAGGTGCAATAATATTCAACCGTAATATTAGCTTTTAACTAGGTCTTGTCAGTTAGCTGGTGTTGTGTCAAAAAGTCATGTCTGCCATAAACTAATTCCCAGTATTTGTCAAAAACCAGCTGATCATATTTAAACTGCTGTAGACAACTTTTTATGTATCCCTCATGAGTGATATTGAGTCATCTTGTGCCACAAACAACATTCCTGTCACAGGGTAGAAGCTGTAACCATGTTTTGGCAGTGACTTTTACTTCTTATTTCTTTCATTTGACATTAAAATGACTTTTTTAAAGAGCAGAAACTGCAACTAATATAATAATAGTTCTCTAAACATATTATAAGTTTCCCAAAAGGACTGGGTTGGTTTTAATATAACACAGAGTTATAAATATACTTGAAAAAAATGGGTCGTTATTAAGCTTGATATATCCCCTTTTGTAAATCATGCTCACTAAAGTCTGTTTACCAACATAAGTAAAGACACTGGAAATCAGTTTTTGTCAGACGATGACTTTTTGTCACAACACTGGAGGTGAAGCAGGTATGATCCTTCATATCTGCAGTGTGAAGGTGCAGACATAAGTTCAGACATCCCTGGATGTTTAAGAGTTTACAATTTATCTGGTTCATTGGCTTTAGTCAGTTAGTCACTAATTACTCAACATTATTTTCCAAGTCCTCCTGAATTCAAAGAAATATTCAGGGGACTCGGCGCTGTGCTTTCCCACAGGTGAACTCAGGTGAAATGAAAGAAGTAGTGGATTACCCTCCTCCTCTGGTACAATGATAACTCAGAAAAGCTCCTGGGAGTAATGAGATCAGGCTCAGAAGTGGTTCTAAGAATGTATATGTGTATTTATAAATGACATACTTAAGTAATGCTTAAATAATGAGGAGATTAAGCAGTGACCAGTGACACATTTAACAATGTGTCATTGTGTCATTCTATGTTTGTTTATGAGAACAAGGTCCTTTTTTTCTATCAGGTAACCTAAAAAATGACTGACTGCACCTTTAAAAACACTAACTTAAATAAAGCAAGATAACCCAGCAGTCCATAATGTGTGCACTATGTCACTAAAGTTATTGTCACTGCAAATGTAAAAGTAAACATAAATGAACCACAGAGGAAGTGACATGACTTTGAAGACTGATGTGATCAGGTGGAAAGTGCAGGAAGCTGACTGATGTCCATCTGTGGCTGCATTAAATGTTGGCCTGTCCTGTATCAGCCATTCAGGATTTTCTTTGATGAACATTTAGCTCTGATGGCATGAACGTGCTCAGTGCATTATTGTTGGCTTTTCTACAGTCTGATATTTGTTTAATAATTGATCGATACAGTGCATTAAATAAGATGTTAAAAACCTCATCATCATATCAAACATGATAGATTTGTTTGGCACATGCTGACTGCTTTTCTAATTGTAACAGAACAGGAGGCGAGAGCAGAGAACAAGAGTGCAGCAGTTTGGTGGAAGGTGAAGAAGAGGTGAGCATCCAAAAGACGAGCAAGAGGACAGTTTCATAGGAGACATCACGGCACAATAAAAGCTGTAAGAGCAGAGATTCATTCATATTTTTACTATTTTTCCTTTTAGTCCCGCTGCGTACAATAAATCAAATATAAAGAACAAACAAGAACTCAAATTGCATTGTTGTTCAGTATAATTCTGTGACTTCAACCTTTAGCTAACGTGTAACGTATGACATTTTATATAAATGTGACTATAACATACAGTCAATAATATTAGAAAGGTGCTGTTACTGAGTGAAACCTCCAAAGTCTGGATTTAGCTCCAGTGTTTTAAGATCCCAGCAGCGCTCGTATTTATGGCCACATTGTTCAGAGAGACGAGCTTTCTGGGTGCTGACTCAGAGGGACCACTTTAGTTCATTGAAACTTTAATGCCAGTTTAGTTTCAGACATTAAACTGGACACGTTTTGAATCTAATTGATAATAACAGAGCGATGCAACAGTGTTAGTGTGACGCCCTGCATATTTGAAGGATTATGATAAACCTCCGTTCTTACTGAATCTGTAACATTGATCTGCCTGCATCATTTTTAAACAGTTTGTGTTGTTGTTGTGTTACTGTGCACAGAGAAACTCACCTGATGTAGTGGTAAGGCCATGTTCACCACTAGATGGAGACAACCTGGCACAGGTATTTTCTCTACATATTTTGTTTACATAGAAAGCAAAAGAAAAAATGTCTTGAGGTCTTTGCAGTGTTTTGTGCTTTTCAGATACTATTAAATTCGGCTCTTTTGAATTTCTTTGGCGACAGAGAAAGACTGGACTCAAAAAATGATCTTTATTTTTACATTTGCAGAAATGGAGACCCGCCACACGAACACACAAGCTCAGCTCTGAATTCTTTGCCAGCTGCATATATATTTCTGCACTGCGTCACACCGACACACAGTTTACTTTTTGTCTGGTTTCCTGTATTTTATACGCCTGTGCAGCTCTGCACTAAAACCTCCTGTTCTCTGCAGCAGCATGCAGTTTCCTGTCAGTACTCTGTGACATTGTGCTCAAACTGGTGTTCTCCCAGTCTGGCCTCATTAAAACAAAATAAACAGAAAATAAGCATTAAGAATATATATTTATTTCGTAACAATACACATGGAAACTTCACACAGACAAACACACACACAAAACAACAAAATGCTCGTCTCATTTTGAGAATTTCACCACTTTTACTTTTCATGGAAAATAACTTGTTACATGACATCATTTAAAATAAGTTTGTCAGTGAATGGCTGCCACATAAGTATAAATCTAAATCACACATGTGGGTAGGGCTGCATAGTCAGTAAAAGTCTCCAAGGCTCTGCAGAGCTCCAAACCTCCTCTGCCACAAACAGAAGCATCAAAAATGTGCGCTGGGAGCTTCATGGAAGGATTTCTACAGCCAAGCAAATCTATATGTGTGTGGCCAAGAAGCTCAGTCCATGTAGGGTATCTTAGCACAGTTTGTGTCAGTCAGGTCAGCTAGTGGGAGGGCAGAGAGGGCAGCCTTTACAGTATTTTTAGTGTAGAGTGACAGGAACTGCCTATGAGCTTCTAATCAGGCAGAAGTGTTGACAGAAAACATATCAAAGGAAATACATTGATGAAAATCAAAGAAGATAAATATTTATGTGATGTTCTATTTTCCTGAGAGCTGATTGGCTGTGATGACTCCTTCAAGTACTACATGAAACTTTGTCCTGCTAGTTACGCCTGCTGTCTGTTCTCAGGCCTCCTCCTGCTTCACTGGCATATATCCATCACCAGAGGGCTCCACTGACCTGCCTGCTGACATCAGAGCACACCCCTGTGTCATGTGACCTGTCCCAAGCAAGTTCAAAGGCAGCTGTGGTAGAGAGAGCAGGGAGTTTAGTAGAGCACTGGAAGGATGAGGTGGAAACGGTAGATTCAGTGGACGTGG
>NW_027052367.1:0-27485 GCF_036321145.2 Pelmatolapia mariae | reverse complement strand
GCCTAGATCTGTTTCAGAAACACTGCTGTTATTTTTCTCCCTATCAGGATTCGAGGCTCCTCCCCCTCCAGCTGTGGCTCCAGCCCTCTGAATATTACCAGCACACCTCCACCCGACACCTGCTCCCCAGGGGGCAAGAAGGTAACACACACACACACCTAATTGACCTGAAAGCAGTTTAATTTGTGTGCTTCTCTGTGACCGTGCACTGTGGTGAGGGCCACGTGCTCAGGGTTCCTGCAGGACATTTAAAAAAAATCTTCATATATCTGTAAATAAAACATGAAAAATAAAGTCTTTAGATGTCCTTTATTTTGAGATGGTGTCTTTAAAAGTCACTACTAATAAAATAATTCTGTAAATCACTTGCTCGGTATTGTCATCTCTCTGTTGTCATGCACATTTATTTATTTTAGGATAAAATTAAACAGTTTGACCCTCCAGGGCAGGGATGTCAAACTCCTTTTACAATGTGGGTCAAATACAGACTCTGACTTTGAGTGAGCTGAATCAGTGAAACTACACGATAAATGTCTGTGATGGTTCTTAGTCATCCAGGTCATCGTAGTCTGAGTTTCTTGAAGATGATTCACTTCTCGGATGAGAGGTGAAACATCTTCAAGAAGCTCCTTAGACTACACGATAAATGTATATAATTACAGAAAACGTTCTGGCAGTTCTTTGCCCAGGCTGTCCTGTAATTGTAAAATATAACATTTTTGTTAATTCAGAGAAAATTTCCTGTGTACTTAATGTAAAAATCGTAATTTTATATAGTAAATACGGAAAAAACAGGAACTTTATGTCATTTAAGTGTTTATCTATTACCAAATTACTTTGCCGTATGAAGTAATTAATCGGGGTTCTTTATCATTAGGAGAAGTTGTAAAACTTATGAAAAACAGTTAAAACTGCAAATCTATGCGCTCCTTCACATTTTTCAGAGCCATCCAGTGGGCTGGAGTCTTTCAGAGGCCAACTCTGGGCCCCGGGCTTCATGTTTGACACCACTGCTCTAGCTCCTGCACTACCCTAACAGAATAACTGTCCTCATCTCTACTTTAGACATAATTGTATTGTTGAAACACCAAACTCGTCTGGTCTAATCTTAGCATTTATAGTGCAGGAACTTCATGGGTCTGTCTAAAACCTGAAAAAAATGCCCCTAAAGCAAACCCAGAAGAGCAAAATGTACAAAATTATTTTATCCTGTTTTAATCATGATAAAAATGCTGCTTGTACCAGTTTAACAAGTTCATGCTTCCACGAACCTCAGCGTTCGCTCTCACTGACCAAGTTCAATGTTTTTACATTGAACTGATGTTTACTCATGTCACCTCTGCAGATTCAGAACGGAGGGACGCCCGAGCTGCCCAGCACGGGGCTGCTTCCTGGACCCGACTCTGTTGGCTACCCCTACTCCAACCAGTCCATCATGAGTAAGTCACTGAGTAAATCTGTCATTTTATGATTATGTCCTGTTCATCAGTCATCTTCTTAACAAGTTGCTCTCTGTAAAGGTGACAACTCCCACCTGAGCATAGACATCATGGATGAGCCCGGTTCCAGCAGCCCCAGCAACGACGAGGCAGCCATGGCTGTCATTATGTCCTTGCTGGAGGCGGACGCTGGCCTCGGGGGGCCCGTCGACTTCAGCGACCTACCCTGGCCGTTGTGAGGAAGCTGGGAGGGACGAGCCGGAGCTGCTGACGTGGGGTCGACGTCTGGTTGCCACGTTTTCCAACCTGTGTGCATGACGGCACCGCAAAAATGCTCATCTTAACAGAAAAAGGAAGAAAAAAGGAAAAAAAAAACGCTCTGTAGATACAGAAGAGATCCTCTCTCTTTAGGTGTCCATCAGACTGGATGGCCGTTAGGTTTCACCCCCAAGTTTTTAGTTCATCATTCCCTGCAGGTGGAGCTGAGATCCTGTTAAGATGCAAATTTTTCCAGTGCTGGTTTTCTAACGTTGCCACGGTGAGAAACCTTTTCTCAAACAACGGCGGTGCTGACATGTCGATGCTCCTTCACTCTCTACCCCATCAACCCAAATTAACAGAAGGCCCCCCCCCAAGACACTCGAGACAGTGGCAGAAGTTTAATGGTGTTGTGTTGGGTGGTGAGCCCCCTGTCTCTGAGGTTTCCCTGTAGGATACTGTACAAGCACGAGGACGTGAACACACAACAGAAGATACTCAGAGGACCTTTATTCCCAAAATTCCACTACCAGGTGTATCTCACGTATTTAAATTCTTCTTTCTTTTTGTAAAGACTGAATTGTTTTGGAAGGCACCGCCCAGCTGCTGTTTCCAGAGTTTACGCAAACTTTTACTCCAAGCTGCTCATCCTCGTCTGTTTCCTCAGAAATACCGAACTTCTCAGTTTCCTTCTGTGTTCACTCAAACAGCCTGCAAGGCTTCTGAGAGAGGCATTAGGATGCTAGAAAAAAAAAAAGGCGAAAGCGCTGGAATTGAGGGGGGGTTGTTGGGTTGAGGATCCCTGTGCGTGTGCCTGTATGTGTGTTGAGAAACAGACCAGTAAGGTTTAAAAGGTTGGCCTGTGTGGCCTTGCTTATAAATCAAACTGATCTTTTTACTATTTTACTGTCATTTTCTAGTGAATGCGGACATGCTTCCCATACGGAAGGAGGAGGAATAAGTTGAAACATTGCAAATATAATAAAAATCCCAGCAGTAAGCGAGACGGGTGTGCAGGAGCTCCGTTAGGTCGGGGGTCGTGCGTTCCCTGCGTCACATGTTCCCGTCTTTTTAAAAGGCGCTGGTGAAATAAAGCCGGCGATTAGAACAGCCTCGGGATCGTGGATAGATTTAACAGAGTGACTAAACACAGCCACGGGTCTAAACTCTCACACACCTACCAAGGACCAAACGCCACACGGCTGCAGTAATAACACGACGTAATCGATGGTACTGCCACTGTCTTCTTGCGCATGAACATGAAAGATCAAAAAATGCAGAATAAAAGCAGACAGTGGCTGCAGTGGTTTTAATACTCTGGTTCTTATTTTAGAACTTAATCTTTCTCTTCAGCCCACAGAGCGGTTCTTCCTCATACCAATCCAAATGCTCTCTGCAGGTAGACGGGCGTGGACGCAGTGTAGTGTAGATTCTCCACGGATGAGTCCATGTGGTCACAGAGAACAGGCAGGCGAGCAGACATCCACACAGATCCTCACACTCACTGATGACAAAGCCTCGAAAGTCCGTTTGGTTCGTAATTTGTGACAAATTTGCATCACTCAGACTCGAGCAGACTCCAGAATCTTTTTTTTTTTCCAGCGTCATCTCTACTGAGTTCCTAGCTCACCTGCTGCACTTGCAGTTTTAAATCTTCGCATTATTGGCAAGTGATGCTTTATTAACAAACGTTAAGCTTTTTCCTTTCACCACTGAAGCTTTTTAAATGACTGGTGCTCAGTAGTGATCTTAAGTCCAAACTACAGAAGTCATCTATTTAAAAAAAAAAAAAAAAGTGCCAAATCTTTTATTTGCGTTAAGTTTCTCCCCAAAGAAGAAAGAGGAGGAAAAAACCCAACCGATCCAAGACCCAAACCTTGAGAGAACGTCGGCAGTGTCTGTAGCTCGACATGCTGCCAGGCATCAATACGAAAGGTGAAAGAGAGAGTGCTGCATGAGAGTCAAGCTCAGTCCTTAATCAGCTTAGCCAACTGAAAATCTCCAATCTGTTGTAAACCTTTTGATTTCTATTGGACCAAAAAGGCTAAAAAGTGTAAATCTACTCTCATCATTCATTATTTCAAAAACAAGGCCTATAAACACGGGTGCGACTCCACTGAACCTAAATCCCCTCTGAGTACCGAGCAGCACAGTCCCACAGGGAGAGACCCATAAACCAGCTCTGAATATAAGACAGTCTTGGTGCATAGGTTGACCTACAATGCTGGAATCTTTCAAAGGAATAATAAAAAAAAAAGACCATCAGTGAAGATCTGCTGCTCCTCGTGGACGGCCTCCTGCTCGTTTATCTCTGGTGGGCTTCTGAGTGCTTGCAGCGAGCGCTCTGCAGGAGAGAAGCGAACAGCTGGAGTGAAGCTCTGACAGCTGTCAGAACAAAGAACGAGGCTTTAATGGGGGGGGGGTTAATTGAGTCCGGTGGGAGCAGCAGCTGTATGGGCGGGCACACTCAGTGTGCTCGACAGCAAACCAGGACTGTTCAAGTGCTCCTCCATGAGGAAATGTTCTTCACTGCCATTTTATTGACAATGCGGGAGGCGACACGGTGTCAGCCTGCTCACATACAAACCTATAAGCTTGGGTTACAGGGTCTCCACCTGCTCACCCCCTCACTGATCCTTCAGCTTCTCAGTCTTGTGTTGAACTGTGTTCTCAGCAGAGGGGACTGGATGTACTCTTTGGGCTTTACTTTACACCCCCCACAGAAGGATCCACCCCCTTTTTTAACCAGCCTGGGTGGGGCTAAAAGAAGCTGAAAAACAAAAAAACCTCTGAGTTGATTTATTTGCAGACTTGCCATACGTGGATTTGACTGTAGTTACTCTTAAATTTGGTCTTTTTTTTTTCTTTTTTTTTGCCCGTTTCACCCAACTGTTAATTCAAACTACCTTACTAACTGCTGGTGAACAAAGAGGACTTTGTAACGAAGATGGAGCTCACCAACATCTCTAATCACTTCCTGCAACAGTTTCTGGGGGTCACGAGAGATTTTTAGTAGCCTTTTTTTCCCTCAATGATGAAGATGATCCCTAATTTGACCTCTTCACCTCTCTGCTGTCACAGCCCCGGGCCTTTGTGTTGTCAGATAAATTAGAGGCGGACATGACAAAAACCAAAAGAAGCAAAGACACAATCAGATTTGCCTTTTAACTTTCTGAAATCTATTTTGGAAACAAAAAAAAAATCAAATTAGATGATTGGAAATATTTTTTTAATGGCGCTGCATTATAAATACATTATGAAGGCTCCGGTTTGCAGTCGCAGAGATAAAGCCTGGATTTGAGTCTGAAAGACGAAATCCCAGAGATGTATTTAAACAAAGTAAATAAATAAAAAACACAGAAACAAAATAAGTTTTCTTCATCGCTCTATTTGCAAAGCATAAACAAAATAAAACTGTGTTCTTGTGTATGACATGAAAAAGGTCTTTAAAGGGCTGATGTATAACTTCTCAGCTTCTCACCATGACCAGCACCTTCTTATACAAACACAAGGCTTCCTGTCAAACTTAGCCCCGCCCACATCAGAAGTGTTCTAACACTTGAGGAAAACACTTTTTCATGATGGGTTTTCTGTTTTTAACTTTCAAAGAAAATACATGTGAGACACAAGCTGGGCTAATACAAGTCACCTGTTTTATTTCCACGTGGGCAGACAATGTTAACATCGACCAACTGTGGCTGAAAACAAAGCAGCTTTTAAAAGAAATCCTTATTTGAGGAGGCTGAATGCTGCAAGCGTGGCAGCTGCAGCACCAGCTGCTGTTTGGACCTCAGCCGCTTAAGTATAAGCCGGGCTCAGACTCCGCCTCCGCCGTCCTCCTCCAACCAGGCAGCAGCTGGCAAGGTCCCCTCTGTATCTGTTCTAGTGGGTTTATTTCTGTTTTAAGTGTTTCTACTCTACACACTACAATAAAGTGTTCTCCTTGTTGATATCTCCCTGCCCCACCTGACGATAATGTATCAAATCTTTAAATATTATCATGTTAAGAGTATACTTTATGCAAATATATATGAGTATGATGAGTGTATTGTATGTATCAGCAGTGAAATATTTTTCAAATAAAATTATTTGTTTCTGTCATCGAGGATTCGCCTGTGTTTACAGTCGCTTGCTGGGTTCATTCACAACTCTCAGCCAATCGGTGAAGGCCGCTGGTATTTTTATATGGTGTTGCCATCCAGCTCGGGCAGAATCTGCAACAGAGAAATGCTGCTACTGCTGCTTCTCCACCGCCACAGGCAGCTGAATAGAGCTGAGCGGTTAAAGCACACTTCAGCAGGACAAAGAGCTTGTAGGTTAACCCGAGAGGTTCGTCGTGGTTTGCTTCCCGCGGCCCTGTAAAGTTGCTCAAAGCATGAGCAGACACTCTGGACGTACATTAATCATGGTTCCAGTGGAAGCAGCGTATCTATATTTGATCTGTCCAGCCGAGGTTGGGTCGTTTTCCTGCTACTGAGCATTTCTTTCATCCTCTGCCAAAGCTTCACAAAACCTCAGATGCCGCTTTAAAAATTGAAAGTAAAGCTTCTTCTTGAGACTCTGCGTGTTATGAGAAGGCATCTGAATTTTAATATTTCAAAACTTTCAGTGCTGCTGCATCTGGAGGGATGTCTTCTAAAGCTGAGTCACTGCACGCCGATCACATCTGCAGGCTTCAAACATCACTAATCACACCGCAGCCTGGAAGCAGTGTGCAGCGCCAAGACCTGGACGTAAAGCTGTTATAACAGCAGAAGGCTTCAGCAGGCAGGCTTGCATTCAAATGACACAATGTTTGACTTATTAATGAGTGATTAACATGTAAACAGCCAGTGTTGGAAACATCTGAGGTGGAGATTTTAATCACCATAAGCACCTTAGAGGTTCAAGAGGACTCATTTTCTGCCATGTATATACCAAGTCCATCCCTTTATGACCACAGTGTAGCTTTCTTATAACGGCTGCTTCCAGCAGGATGACACACCATGTCACCACACAAAGCTCAAATCGTCTCAAACTGGTTTGTTGAATATGAAAGAGAGTTCTTTACTCCAAAGTCCTTCAGTGATGAGATCTCGGACCAATAGAGCACCTTTGGGATGTGGTGGAGCAGGAGACTGACAGTATAAATCTGCAGCAGCTGCATGATGCTTACCTAGATCTTTCCTAGACCTCATTAATTCTGAGACATGAAGAAAACAGCTTAAATAAGAAAGCAATTGTGATTCTTGAAGGTGTTGTAAATAGCATTTATTTAAAAAAACAAACCAAAAAACGTGTTCAGCATCTTTTCTGACATCCTGTGTGCTCGCAGCAGTGATGATGGATCTGTGCAGAGTTTCAGAGCACCTCGGTCAAGACTCAGGAGTGGAGCAGAAAATAAACAAGACTTAAACTAAGACCTAACTTATCAGAGGGGTGTACTGCAAAACGAAAATCAGTCTTCAGTTAACAGGTGATGATCATATAATCTGATCCGGAGCAAATTCAGAGTTTTGGTTTAAAATCTGTTGCAAGTGGCATATTTCTATTTGCAGAGCATACCATCAAGTCCCGCCGTAAAGCTACAGCTCTGCAAACTGTGCATGACACAGTTAGTTTCATAGCTCTGATATCCAGCTGTCCAAATAAACAGCAGCACATCGAGCATGCCGAGTTCTAATTTATTAATCCACAGCAGTGTTGCCTTCTGCTGTTTTATTTATATTACTTATATACACACACTATTTATCCCCTCTTTATAATATCTCAGAGTGAGATAAATGGCACTCGATCAGATTTGTGAGGAAGAAGTGTAAAAAGCCACATCAAACACCTGGTTTTATGGAAGCGTGCAGAACATCTGTGTTGACAGAGAAAACTTATAACCACCATTATTACCGTCATCTCTGGGATACTGGGGTTTTAATTACTGTCGAATCAGCTAACTCAAAGAAGGTCTGGCAATGCTGAACCCGCTCTGTAGTGCACCCCTCTGAAGTAAACACATGTATGTTGTGTGAAACGTTGCGACACAAGAAAAAGAGTCCATCTTCACATCAAATTATTGCCCCCCCACAGAAATATGCAGAGGCACTGAAATCCACTTTCCCAGTGAGGTACAGTATTCTACAATACACACACACACAGCACTCAGCATTCACACATGTAAAACAGATCTTTCCTCACGTGTACACAAAGGTCCACTAAACTCTCCTTTGGTTGACAAATAAAAGAGTAAACAGAGCTGGGAGGGGAGGTTTGCTGATGTGCTTCTAGTTCTCATTCATTCGGACGCCGTGTGGACTGAAAGCAGCTGCAGCAGAGGTGCAACACAAGGCAAACTGGTGTTTTGCCACTCAGGAGGAAGAGGTGGTGGTGGAGGAGACACTGGAAAAGTCTGTGCTCACACTGAAAGCAACACGCTGCTTAAATTCTACAACTTTGTGTGCTTGCTGGCTGCTAAAGGCCAATCAGACGTGTGTGTGCTTCATTAGGTGGCAACATGTGTGCAGCTGTGATGAGAATGCGAGAAGCCTTGTTGGTGAAGGTGAAAGCACTTGTTGCTGGAGGTGTGAACACAGAGGTGGAGGGGGGGAGTGTGTAGCAAACCGTCTCATGCAGAGGGTGACGGCATGTCGGGGTCCGGCTCGTAGCGGTAAGTGGCCTGAGTCTGGCTGCCGCTGCTGTGCTGCTGCTGCTGGTTGCTGTGTGCGGCCGGGCTCGAGCCGTCCTGAGCCTGCTGGTTCAGGCCCTCGTAGGCCTGTGCTGGCTGGGGGGCTGCACTGCTCTCAGACGCCGGCCCCAGCACCACCTGCTGGGGGAGAGTGTCCAGCTCGTCCACCTGCGGCCCGGGAGGGTGCATGACCACCAGTTGGTCCTGCGGAATGTCTGCGGCCGCCGCTGCCAGGTTGGTGGTCGACTTGGACTTGACGCACTGAAAGTCCACGTGCCGACTCTTGCCTTCCTCCTTCTCCCAGGACATCCTGATGAAGGGGCGCTGCACGTAGTTGTAGATGACTTCCGGACGGCCTCCAGGGCGTCGCTTCACCTTCTCTTTGTAGGTCGGGTATCCTGGGAAGGAAGGAACAATATGTAATCAGGACAAAACAAGCTCCAGTGGAGCTGGGTTGCAAAATAGCTTGCAGACAGATACGCATTAACAGCATCTATTGGTTGGAGGATGAGGAGAAACAACTACTCACTAAAGGTGCGAGTGCACACAAGTTAATGACATACTGTTATTGGTATAAAACCATCATGGGTAGCCTCCTCCAGCAGTCTGAGCTTAGAGCAGTGTAACTAAGGGAGGATTCAGAGTCACCCGATCCAGCCCCAACTATGTTTTATCAAAAAGTTAAGTTTTAAGCCAAATCTTAAAAGTAGAGAGGCTGTCTGCCTCCCGAATCCAAACTAAGCAGCTGAACTATAACTAATGACTCTGTGAAATTCACCATTTGACTCAAACACTGTTTGAGTTAATATAATATGATGGGAAAATAAACCAACAAGACTCTGCTGATGGCATCAAACTAACCTATATTTTACAAAAAAAATTCAACTTGGATATTGTTAATTACTGATAATTGAAAAAATGTGGGATGTGTGGCCCTGATTCTTTTCGAGCTTCAGCTTTGAGACATGCCAGAAAAAAGTGTTACTTGGCTTCACACATAGAGGCGAGTGTTACTGAGAGTTTTAGCATGAAGCTAGAGCTTGCATTTAACATTTTCCTAAAAGTCATGTAATGAAAGCCACATTTACAGGCATTTTACTGTTGTTGTGGAAATTCTTGCCTCAGATTCAGCCTTTTAGATTTTAACAACCTGTTAAACAACATCATTTACTGTGTGTAGTGTGGGTAAAAACGTCCCTCTGCAGGCCCGCAGGAAAGCTCCCGTTTGTTCCTGTGAAACTGTTTCCATGACCTACAACTGTTTTTCCTTCCAGGTTTGCTGTTGTGTTTTTTAGCTTGGTAAATAGAGTGATTCTTACATAGCGCACCTTCCTCTAAGCTTTTAGTGCTTCCTAGCTAACATTTACAGTGGCTTGCAAAAGTATTCGGCCCCCTTGAACTTTTCCACATTTTGTCACATTACAGCCACAAACATGAATCAATTTTATTGGAATTCCACGTGAAAGACCAATACAAAGTGGTGTACACGTGGGAAGTGGAATGAAAATCATACATGATTCCAAACATTTTTTACAAACAAATAACTGCAAAGTGGGGTGTGCGTAATTATTCAGCCCCCTGAGTCAATACTTTGTAGAACCACCTTTTGCTGCAATTCCAGCTGCCAGTCTTTTAGGGTATGTCTCTACCAGCTTTGCACATCTAGAGACTGAAATCCTTGCCCATTCTCCTTTGCAAAACAGCTCCAGCTCAGTCAGATTAGATGGACAGCGTTTGTGAACAGCAGTTTTCAGATCTTGCCACAGATTCTCGATTGGATTTAGATCTGGACTTTGACTGGGCCATTCTAACACATGGATATGTTTTGTTTTAAACCATTCCATTGTTGCCCTGGCTTTATGTTTAGGGTCGTTGTCCTGCTGGAAGGTGAACCTCCGCCCCAGTCTCAAGTCTTTTGCAGACTCCAAGAGGTTTTCTTCCAAGATTGCCCTGTATTTGGCTCCATCCATCTTCCCATCAACTCTGACCAGCTTCCCTGTCCCTGCTGAAGAGAAGCACCCCCAGAGCATGATGCTGCCACCACCATATTTGACAGTGGGGATGGTGTGTTCAGAGTGATGTGCAGTGTTAGTTTTCCGCCACACATAGTGTTTTGCATTTTGGCCAAAAAGTTCCATTTTGGTCTCATCTGACCAGAGCACCTTCTTCCACATGTTTGCTGTGTCCCCCACATGGCTTGTGGCAAACTGCAAACGGGACTTCTTATGGTTTTCTGTTAACAATGGCTTTCTTCTTGCTACTCTTCCATAAAGGCCAACTTTGTGCAGTGCACGACTAATAGTTGTCCTATGGACAGATTCCCCCACCTGAGCTGTAGATCTCTGCAGCTCGTCCAGAGTCACCATGGGCCTCTTGGCTGCATTTCTGATCAGCGCTCTCCTTGTTCGGCCTGTGAGTTTAGGTGGACGGCCTTGTCTTGGTAGGTTTACAGTTGTGCCATACTCCTTCCATTTCTGAATGATGGCTTGAACAGTGCTCCGTGGGATGTTCAAGGCTTGGGAAATCTTTTTGTAGCCTAAGCCTGCTTTAAATTTCTCAATAACTTTATCCCTGACCTGTCTGGTGTGTTCTTTGGACTTCATGGTGTTGTTGCTCCCAATATTCTCTTAGACAACCTCTGAGGCCGTCACAGAGCAGCTGTATTTGTACTGACATTAGATTACACACAGGTGCACTCTATTTAGTCATTAGCACTCAACAGGCAACATCTATGGGCAACTGACTGCACTCAGACCAAAGGGGGCTGAATAATTACGCACACCCCACTTTGCAGTTATTTGTTTGTAAAAAATGTTTGGTATAATGTATGATTTTCGTTCCACTTCTCACGTGTACACCACTTTGTATTGGTCTTTCACGTGGAATTCCAATAATATTGATTCATGTTTGTGGCTGTAATGTGACAAAATGTGGAAAAGTTCAAGGGGGCCGAATACTTTTGCAAGCCACTGTATACTCCAAGGGATGCATCGGAGAGCAACTTCCTCCTGAACTACAGGAGGCAGAGCAGGCATAACAAGCCCTCATGACAAGTACTGTAATGTGAGCTGAAGTACTCTGCAGACATTTATGCTGCTTATGACGATTAGATAGCAGTCCATCATAAAGCATCATCAAGAAGGTGACTGATGTTTCCTAAATGAATTCATTCCATCCTCTCCTCACACAGACATGACCTCACCAAGTCACTTGTATTAGGAGACGGTAGACACCAATGTGGTCTAAACATAGAGAAGAACTAGGACAAGAGCTCACCAATTTAATTTTATTTTGAAACTCAAGGGAAACAAGTATAGGGTGAAAAATACTGGGCCCATCATAGGCCCCTGAGGAACTCCACTGCTAACTTGTTTGTTTATAGAACCTGTCATGTGATGATAAAAAGTTGTGATCAAGGTGGAAAAACTGAGGTCACTTATTAGCAATGATTCTGGCACTGAACTAGAAGATGAGCCTGGAATCCTGTAAGTGCATTTGGGGAACATTTCCAAGGGTCACAGCACCGTGTGGGGCTATGTTGTTCTTGTGCCTTGGGTTCCAGCGATCTGTCACAAAGCAGACTGAACATCCAACGTGCCAAACCTAGTTTGTGACTTTATGTCTCAGACATACTGGTACAGTTTTACTATTGAAACGTTGAATATCCTGAGATATCTATAGCTCAGAGTTATAGAAAAAAGTGATCATGCAGAACAAAAATGGGGGGGTCAGGGTGGAACTTTTTTCAGACTTAATTCATTTTCATCCATCCATCATCGATCAGTTATCCAGGTCTGGGTCGTGGGAGCAGCAGCCTGATAAGACAAGCCTAGACTTCCCTCAACTCTTCCAGCTCCTTCCAACTCCTCCACCTGGGGTAGTAACTCGTCCCTGACCTGGAGTGGGCACTCCACCCTTTTCCAGCTGTGAACCACAGCCTCGGACTTGGACGTGCTGATTCTCATTCCCGTTGCTTCAAACTCGGCCACGACCGCTCCAGTGCAAGCCGGAGGTCGCCAACCGATGAAGCCAACAGAACCGCATCACTGATTGAGTTAAATTACCTAAAGGATTCTAAGCTGCTGCACTTGATGATACATCTGTGATGGTTTTAGTCTTGGTTGCCACTGGGAGCTAAAGGCTGAGCAGAGCTGTGCCTGTGCCAGCCTGGCTATGAAAAAAAAGCAGTCTGTAGGAAGCTGATAAGGACTCTTTGTGACATCATCTTTGAAAGCAATTACTTTTACAAAATATTTTACATCGGCTACCTTTAGACATTCAAGGACCAGACTGCATTTGAAGACAAAAACTATTCTGAAAGCCACCAATAACAAAAAGCCCTTTTTGGTGTACCTTCAATTCCCAGTCGGATCTTTTTCAGTCCTCTGTCCTTCAGCACCGACTTGGCCACGTCTCTGTTCTCGATGTACTTGAAGAAGCGGTAAAGTTTGGTGCTGTAGATGACTGCGGAAGACAAGAGATACATTCAAAATCGAACTAATGTGAAGTCAGAGCATTAAAATATGAAGCAAAACCCACAACTCTCCGAATGCACGACTTTCCTGCCCTATCTGAGACATTTAAAAGGTAAACAAGAAAAAGCCACACAAACAGAAAGTAAGCGGGAGCTGCAGGAAGTGTTCGTGCCACTGTGGCCTGCTTTCACACACCGAGGTACCTTAACCTGGTTTCTGTAAAGTGGAGCACGGCCTCCATCAGATTACTGTCACCCAGTTATGAGGCTAACAAACCAGATCAGTGGAGCAGCTGGGTTCACTATGAAATCTTACTCTGCGAGTACTCCTCTCCCATCTGCGGTGGGTACTCTTCGTCCCAGTCCACCACATCGTCGTCAGTCAGCACCACCACGTGACACTCCCTCTCTCCGCTCTGGGCGCTGGCCACCATCAGCGGCAGCACCATCTCCTCCAGGTAACACTCAAACTGACGCCGGGCTCCGTCGTTGGACAGCTCGTGCATGAGGGCGCCTGAGGACGAACAGACCAGACGTCATTGTGGACAGAAAGCAGAAGCCAGAAACGATACTGAGCTGTAATTCTTGCTCTAATAAGCAATCAAAGCAAGTAGAAGACTTTAATTACTCCACATGAACGACTATCTGTATCAAACTTGTTATTGTATTGGATTAATAATAGAAACAGTCGAGACACTCAGATAATCCTGAATAGAAGCATATGGAAGAGCCTTTTAACTGTGGGTTGTTTTTTTAATCAAATTTGACTAACAGTTCTGAAAATGCAGTTTGTGTCCACAGAAGTTATTTCTAAAGAAGACTAGAAGCTTTAGGTGGTGGTGGAGGCACCACATGATTCAACCTTTAGCAGGAATAATATCATACTGTTCACGGTAATACCGGTATAATGTTCAGCAACGATAAGAAAATGAAATATCGCGATAGAATATGGGTAAAACGCGCATGCGCAGTGCCTTTGTTTTCATTAGCACATGGCGGCAACGGAGAATGAGAAAGGAGAAAGCGGATCGTTGAATGAAACGGATGAACCAGAACTGGTTTGTAAAAATGCTGCAACTTCAGTGGTGTGGAACTGGTTTAGCTTTCGTCCATCAGATACACAACAAAGCACTATTTTTGGTAGAGCGTGCTAGCGGGCCGTCGTTATTACCGTGTTTTTTGGAAAATACGGCACACTTAAAATCAATCCTTTGATTTTTCTGAAAATAGACAGTGCCCCTTATAATCCCGTGTGCCTTATGTATGAATTCTGGTTGTGTTTACTGACCTCTAAACAATTTTATGTCGTACACGGCGCTCGCAAATCTGTCAAATGTTTCAGTACGACTTTGCTAAGCTACGAACCCGCACCGCTTGATGGATTGTCGGAGCATTACGGCTATCGTAGGCAGGCGCCTCGCGGAGTGATACGTACTGTGCTTCAACATAATATTACCGTATTGTGTGTGTATAACCTCTTTTTAAGTTTTGTGGATATTATACATGGTTATGCTGAGGATATGTCGTCCGATTTCCACTGGAAATGCCTTTTGGTTAAACTGTCAGCGAGGAATTTGCATTTGCACTTTTACATTTTTATACAACTTTAATGCACATAAAAAACAGCTGCTTGTTTAAGTGAAAATACATTATTAGTGCAAAAAAACCCATCAAAGTTGTGGAGTTGTAAAGTAATTTGTCTAGTGTCAGTTATATCGTTATCGCAAATTTTCAAATGTATATCGTGATAAATATTTTTGGTCATATCGCCCTGCTCTAATTTGAAGTAATCGTTCATTGAATGTCTTTATCAGTCTCTCAGAGTGTTCTGGAGGAATTGTGGCTCACTCTTCGTTACAATGCTGCTTCAGTTCATTGAGGTTTGCGGGCATTTGTTTACGCACGGCTTTCTTAAGGTTCCACCGCAAGCTTTAGCTCTCAGACAGATGCCCTCACATTTGACTCTAAAATACGCCTCAGTGTGGCTGCAAAACAGGCCCAAAGCATAGACCTCCAACGCTGTGCTGCGAGTTGATACGAGATGTTTGTGCTGATATGCCGTGTTTGATTTTCACCACATGTGGCACGGTGCATTAATGCTGAACATCTCAACTTTGGTGTCGTCGCTTTGAAGGAGATTGTTCCAGAAGAGGTTTGCTCAGATGCAACTTTATCTAAACTGTGCAGCCCTTTGTTTTCAGAGAGGAGAGGCTTTTCCTAACAACCTTTCCTTGTTCATTCATTTTTATTATACTGTCATGAACTTTAACATTTAACATGCTAACTGAGGCTTGTAGAGTCTGAGCTCTTGGGATTTTTGCAGTTTCTCTAAGCATTGCGCCATCTGACCTTGGGATGAATTTCCTGTGGCATCCACTCCTGGGAAGAACTGCAACTGTCCTGAATGTTTTCCACTTGCGGATAATCTTTCTCAGTGTATAACGGTGGACTTTGAAATCATTAGAAATGGCCTTATAACCTTTCCCAGACTGACATCATGGCAGCAACAGTTGCTGTTCTAAGATCTTTGATGATGATTTTAAACTTCTAACTTTTCAAAAGTGCTCACACTTGCTGATGGTCAGTTAATCAAGTGCATTTGATTAGCAGCACCTGGCTGCTGCTTACCTTCTTAATTAACTAATTAAGTCTCTCTCAGACTGCGGGCTTACTTGTGGATCCTAGGGTGTATACAAGTAGAATGGGAGGCAGAGCCGTCAGCTTTCTTTTGTGGAACCAGCTCCCAGTTTGGATTCAAGAGACAGGCACCTTCTTTACTTTTAATCAAAACTTTCCTTTTTGATAAAGTATACCGTCAGGGCTGGATCGGGTGTCCCCTTTCACTCACCATGTGTTCATGCACCACTTTGCATTTAATCATTAGTTATTATTAATCTCTGACTCTTCCTCCCCCTCGCGCCAACCAATCATCTTGTCATGTGTTGTTGCTCACCTGTGGTTGTATTTACTTAATGTTTATTAAGATTTAAGGTTTATTAATTAATAATTGTAAGCTGTACTGTGACACAAAAGATAAATATCAGCCAGTGACATCGGTAAATGTAATCTTATTTGCCAGTATCACTGAACAGGGTATTCTGATACTGAGCTGATATATCAGTACATCCCTGGTGTTTCTACCTGGAACAGCAATCAATTGAAATCAGAGACATGCTGACTGAAAAAAAGAACTCTAAAAAGTAGAATAAAAAAAATCCCATCCTGTTGTGGATTAATTAAATTTACCAGCTTTGGCTTGTTATGTGCCTGCATAACAAGCACTGAATCTCACAGCTAATCATGACCTACTTAGAGCTCAGCATAGAGCAGCAGCAAGCTGCGCGCTGAAGCCACTCCTCCCACACACTCAGACACACAAACAAGAGGCACAGCCATGCACAACGACAACAACAACAAACGTCCATCACACGTAGCATTGTCACAAACCAGTACAATGTAGCTGTGCAATAAATTTAAGCAAACAATGTTATTTCAGCTACAGAGATGTGATATGCTCTTTCTTTTTCTCAATACATCAATCGCATAATCTGCTCCACATTTAACTGATGGCTTCAGTAAAGGACAATGAGCAATATCCAGCCTGTTAGTGTGAAATTATTGCTTTCCTCTTCCTGAAGTAACTGCCTGTACCCATGCAACATGCAGAGACGTGTACTTTTTCCTATTAAAAAACAAAAGAAGTAAAAAACCAACACACTCACCAAACTGTGCACTGACAGAAGGAGGAACTACATCAGTGTGCATGCAGTAAATCAACAGCTAGCCGTTTAGATACTCACTGAGGTCTCTGCACTTGATGGTGCTGTAGTTGAAGGAGATACAGAGGTAGTCACATGCCTCCCTCAGCTCGGGAATGGAAACGCCGTCAGGGCAGCGGATTATCCCCGACTTGTAGTAATCCTGCCATTTTCAGCGGCGCAATCGCACACATAAACGGACGGAGCGGTGGATGTTCATGCACGCACAGGAGCAAGGGAGAAAAAACAAGGCGCCATTATTAATGCTGCTGCTGCTGAGAGAGAGAGAGCGAGAGAGCGAAAGAGAGGATGAGGAGTGGGGGGAGGGATGGAGAGCGAGCGAGCGAGCGAGTGGAGATGAAAGTAAAAAGCAACGTCACAGAGGAGAGAGAGAGAGGCTTAGAGGAGAAAGGGTGAAGGGTGATGAAAGTAAAAGCTTCCGACGTCAGCCTCCCTCCCTGCCCCACTTTCCATCCTCTGTCTGTCCCTGTGCACCCTCACGGTGGCTGTTACCCAGGAGACTTTCTACTGATGGGGAGAAAAAGAAAGAGAGGAGACACTCGGGGCACACAGGACAGAAAGTTCTGGCACATCTCATTTCCTGCTCTGCCTCATGTCTCCTTGTGTAATTCCCACAGACATGCAGGCTTTTGCCAAAATCCATTATACCACGACCACAATCGAGCAGCTTTTCGCCTGTTGTTACTAATGCTCTCCCAAAGAGAAGAGGCAAACACATAACATTTTACACCTGCCACAAACACTTTTGGAAGCGGATAACTTGGACGGCTTTCAGAATATTTCCTCTCCTCAGGCTGCTGTTGTGCTAATGATTATTTTGCTATGAACAGATGAAATCAGCATTAATGAACAAGCATGTTCACTGCGGTCTGTGCACTGGGTGCTCTTTCAGCTGGACAGTAAATAGTCCAGGAAAAAGAAGCAGCAGTATGCTGTAATACATACCAAACATTTCAAACCACAACTGTATTCATATCTGTGCATAACAGTCTTTACATTATCTCACATTTTCACCATCAGTTCCTCTTTCCGTTGTACTCTCAGATAAAAACATGTAGCGTGACACCTGCAGTTTTTTCCCCCTCTGTAAAAAGCTCCACTAACATAAAAGTTGCCTTTACGGCCTTACAAGACACTTTTACTCGATCCAGCAAACCAGACAGTCCTGCAGCCTCTGGGTCAGATTCACCTTTTAAAGCTGGCCAAGTTTCTTTCAGAAGGGATCTTTGTTTTCAGCTTGTTCGCACAGTATTAGCATTATAAGCCAGCTTCTCCCATCAAAGCATGCCCCGAGGGGCTGTGGGTTCTCGACGTGTTGAGTGCTTTTGCAATAGTTTGTACTGACAGGGTTTTTTTCATGTTGGGGGTTAGTTGTCAATTGGTGCATACAAGAAAATCCTACCTCCCGCTCCTTCTTTATCAGTTTTGCTTTTAATTACGGCCGTCGACATGTCACGCTGTAATAATTCTCCCCTTCAATTTTCTTTTAGCAGAAAAGAATTTAAGGGTATAAAATCTGACTTGATAAATACCTAAAAACTGATATGGTCATATCAGGTGATGGAGAGAAACTGTGCTCTTTGTTTGCCACTTTTGTGCCATCAATTAGAAAAAAACCTGCCTATCAGCTCGTCATCGTGTTATTTTTGAACACTTAGCCACTGCAAAACTTTTATGACAAAAGCAGATAAATGAGGGACAGTGACACCGGTAAATGTCACCTTATTTACTAGTTGGTTAGCAGCTGATACGCGACAAGACACTTGGCTGATGTATTTTTGCATCCTCACTGTAAGTACTCTGCTGCACCTGGCACAATTTAAATTCTGCAGTATTTAATTAAAGTGATTCTTTCTTTCTTCGGGCATAACAAATGACAAAAGAGTAATAATCTATGTTAGAGGAAAGAGCAGGAAGCATTTAGTTCCTCTCTCTACATTTAACTGCAGTGCCTCAACTTTAATATGTATTAGACGTCTTTAGACGGCACAAACTGACATTTTAGTGATACTATAACTCACCTAGTACAGCTGCACATAGGACTTTCACATGAATCTACCTCTGAGTGTGAGCGTGTTACATGGTGATGGGCTACAGAATGAAGAAGCAGACAGCAAGTGTGGGGACTAAAGTGCATGGTGTGGTATTGTGCTGGTAGTTTATAGGTGCAGTGTGTGAAAAATACATGGAACAAGCAGTAATATGGTAATATTCTTGTTCATGTATGTGGTGACTATAAAAATCATAATATACAAAGAAATTCTTTGTAGTGAAGTGGAGTGTTAAAACAGATGAAAATGTCCACTATGGCGATTTTTAATGCTTCTCATCTGCTCCTTCTTCTTCTTCTACTCTACTCTCTACTGTTCAAGTCAATTTTAAGCCAACCAGCATTCTACCTGTGGATAAAGTCTCTGCTGTCAGGCCACCCGCTTCTAGCATTTTGGAGGACTGAATATCTCCGTCACACAATCCCTCTCTAAAAGGGACACAAATGTAGGACCATAAATAATTCGCAAGAGTTGCTGAATTGCAGCAAAAGCCCCCAAAATCTTAACAAGACTATACCAGGATAGGTGGATATGACTGAACTGCACTGCAATGTACGGGTGCTTCTATTTAGCCCACATCATATGAACAGATGGAAGAAGAGCTTCAATTTTAAATAAACTCACATCAGCTTGTTATCCTCTGCAACCCACTAGAATATGCCAGCATGTGGCTGGATGCAAAAGAAGCAAAGTCTGACTGTATCTATAGGATCCCACCAGAAACAGACACTTTACTGAGACTGCAAATATTCTCAGCAGATATACGACCCCAACTTTCCTCAATGAGCACTGCTTCTTAGAATAAAAAGAGCTGATGTTGTGTCTTTAGGATACAACATCAGCTTGTTTGAGGTACTTTGCTGCTTCTGTAATTGCAATCCCTGTGTGGGTAACTACATATTTATTTTAGGACCTATGATAACCATAATAAATGAGAGTTTAAAAACTTTTTTGATCATGCAAATAATCCAACGTTTTCAGAGAGGTTCTGGGCCCTGAACACAGGATGGAAAAAAAGAGAGAGAAAGGTTATAAAAAAGAATGAATATGCCGAAATAATTATACAACGGAGAAGACACTCATTGGGTCTGTGGTTAATAGAGGGGAAATGGAAAAGTCTGAGACAAAGTCAGGGAAAGAAATGACAGTGAAGCGAACACTAATGAGAGGATTACACAGAAAGTGACCGACACACATCCTTTCTCACCAGGATGGCTCTGAAGACAGTGGAGCTGATACCATCTGCCACCTCAAACTCTCCTTTTTCATTGGGCCGAGTGAAATTGTTGTCCCGTCCAGAACCGAACATCCTGAAAATACACGGCAGGTTTTTTTTAACGACTGCAAACAACAGCTGAACAGATAAATGACCATCTATCTGTACTGCACGCTTTGTGTTCACTAAAATGCATAAGCTGCTGATGATATACCTGGCCTGTGTTATCTCTATGCAGTCATAATTTAACAGAGAACTTTTTTTTCTTTGCCTGTGGTCTGATTTTCAGAGTGACTACCTCAATACTTATTTTTGTTGGTAAAAAAATAAAACTTAAAGTTCTCAAATACAACAAGAGAAAAAGCATTTTGGCTAATGTGCTCTGATGTGGTCTGGACAATTACCTGCCCAGCATGGTGTTAGGCTGAGCTGTGAAAATAGCAGGATCCACCACAAATCGTGTGTTGTCCACAATGAGAGTTACTCTTTCTCCCAGTCTCAGCCCACTGCGATGTCCTTCTTTACTGCTCAGGTCATAGATGTAGATCATATCAGAGGATCCTTGGCTCAAAGTTTTGGAGTGGTGGTCACCTCCAGGAGCAGCCAGGGAACGAGGTATGTGTCCTACGTGGGAATGGGGAAGAGAAACCCTGGGTGGACGTGGGCTGGAGGACCTGGATGATGAGCCTCCTTCGCCACGTTCACGGTCTATGGATGGAGAAATGTGGACGGTTAATGCAGAGAATATTTGGCCTGCTTTTACCATCTACAACAAGCACCTTTATCCTCCTCACCGTGCTGCCGAGTGGGAGAAGTAACATTCCTGATGCAAGGCGTCAACTGGCTCTCTCCCCGCTCATGGGAGGAGTCGCGTGAACGATCGCTGGAGCGCCGCCGCTGCTGTTCCCGGTAATGTTCTGCTCCTCCTCCTCTTTCTCTCGCACCGCCACTGGCACCGCCCCCATACAGATTCATGGTCCTGACCTCCGGCCGCTGCTGGTGCTGGTGGTTGCAGTCCAACGCTGACACACCACACTGCTCACTTGTGAAGAGATGGGAGGAAATCACAATGATGAACATCTCGTAAAGTTTGATTATTAAATAAATAAATAGTAATAGGATGCAGTAGACTAAAACTAGAGAAGATTAACAGAGTTTTTTAAAGAACACTTGATGCCTCCTACAGTTATACAGATCAGGTCAACTAGCTACAGCTGTGTAAGGTACATAAAACCCTGCAGTGCTTTTAATATGAAATGGATGCAGAACATGTCGAGTTATGCGCTAATAGTGTAATGCTGTAACATGTAAACGACAGAGAAAGTGCATCAACACAAAGACTGACTCGTACACTAATTAACCAGGTGAGATTAGACCTCGAGTCCTGACTCTAATATAAGCCAGTTTCAGATTAAGACCTACGACCTTCTCCAGGTGAAGCCAATAAATGCCCACATACTTTTAGACTAATTAAGGCTATTATTGTTTGGCTCCGTATATTTATCTCTATCACTTGTGTGGCTTTTATATACATAAAAACAGTATAATCATGCATTTCTTTACTGTCTTATGGAAATCCATCATGATTGCAAAGATTAAACAGGTTTTTTTAATTTAATGAGAGCAACTGCCAAATACTGGTTCTCATAAATTAAGAGTGGAATCAATACAAGTCAGAAATTGCATTACTTTGTTTGTCCGCTGCAATGATGACCTTCATCTGCCCTTCTCATTTATTCCTTAATATTTAGAGCAACTAGCATCATTTCATTAGAGCAAAATGGAAAATATAAGAAGATTTGGTATTAATTATTAGGTCGCAAAACTTTAAAGCATACCAATCTCTAAAACATTTATCCCATATATATACATATATTAAGCGTTTCGTTAACTGTGTCCGTAGCTCTAGAAAAACACCTCATATCTGACAGCTTCTCATCGTCTTATACTTCATAGAGCTGAACAGTGAGTAGATAATCGAGCAACTCCATAAAGGTTTTTATATTTAAAGCATCACTTTAGAAACTCATTCAAAGCAGCCATTCAGGTTTGATGTGGTCAAAGCTTCGAGTCCAAGTGGGACGGCACTAATGATCGCACAGAAACCCAAACTACTGATGCGTGACTTCATGGAGCAGCGAGGCACATTACTCTGTGCGTCGATTGCATCCTCTCTAGACTCATTCACACTGTCGTGCAGAAATCGCTCGAGGAGCAAAAGAGTCGTTTTTACATGCCGAGCCGCGGGACGAGAAAAGTCTGCAGTCAACTCGCGTGAACCCCAACAGGCCCTAAGTGCTGCAGAAACACGACTGCACCAAACTGTGAGCACCACCGACCTCAGCCTTCAGCTACAGGCACACACTACATCAGCATCAATTAGAGGGTGTATCCATGTGAAACAATCTGTGTGAGCGGAACTCACTTGGCTACAGGACAACAAAGAGAAATCGTCTCGATTGTTTTTTTGCTCCACAAGCTGGTTTTTCACAGATTTTTGACAGTTAGGTAACGACCGCTCCACCTTGCTTCGGAGTGAGCGATGCTTCCTTGAGTGTTTTTTTCCGGAGACAGACAAGCTGCCCTGAGAGAGCTCTTACAATATCTGCCCTCCATTTCAGAAAGGAGTTAAACACACAAGCTCCTGCGTGCATTAATGCACTCAAGAAATGCAGAAACAGGCACGCACACTCAAGCAAAAAGCAACTCGCTTCCATTATTGGCTTCAGGCTTTCATTTTTTAAGACTGAAAGACGTTAAACTACATGACAAATACCAAATGTAAAGCGTATACTTTTACATATATAGATGCTCATATTAAAACACTGACAAAGTTTCAAAAAGGTCACCATAGGTACAAAACAATCCCCAGGAGCCCAAAGCTCAGGTTCAGATTGTTCTAAACACTGTTTCAGACATTTTATCTGCTCGTGAATCTTTGTGATGTCACAGAGCAGGGATTTCTCACTCTATCATGATAATCATGCAAAGCTACTATATGAGCTGGACACTAGCTTAACAGGTCCCCTTCAACCAGATCTTAGAGATGTGAACATCGATTTTCTCCACATTCTTCCCCCACAAATACTAAAATTCAGATGCTGTCAGTACATTCTAATAAGATGAAACTTTTTTATTTTTAACCCAGGATCAACAAATATGGATTCGTTTGAACTGTGAATCATTCAAAGCTGCCTTAGGAGATTCCCAAAATAAAAAGATGGAGCTAAAATGAGCTTACACAGAATAAAGGTACAGTACACTGAAGTCATATAATGTAGTTACAAGCAGACGAGTTTAAATAAACAATATCAACAGTGAACAGATAAAGTTCGGGACATGATGAACAGGGAACATAAAATCTGCTTGGATAGCTGTGTGAGAATTATATCACTGCATTTACTATTAACACAGGTCTGTACCAAACGGTTAATGACAGTATTGATTAATCTGACTCAATTATTTATTTGTTTGAAAGAAAACTTGAAAAAGGACTATAAAATACACGAATGTCTTTAACCTAATAACAGTCCAGAACCTAAAGGTTGACAAATCACTGAATTGTACAAAAATTTAACCAAACAGTTACTAAACTCTTATAATGTGTCAAGTTTTACTTGACAATGATTTTAACAATTAATCTACTATAATTGGCTACCTGATGCTGCTCAATTTTAATTTCGGGAGGTGGAAAACAAAAAACAAGAAGCCACATATGTCACCTGTTACAAACGTACTGTACTACCAAAGGTTCTGATAATTTAATCATTATTTAGTTATTACTGATCGATAACTCTGTTAGATGTGTTGATGAATGCACCCATTATAGATCCACTGCGACAGTACAGCTGGCTCTTTGATCAATAGCACTGAGCTTATAAGGCAGGAACAAATCCAGCTCTCAGTAATGAAGAGAGCTGGGTCTCCCGAGAGGAGTCGCTGTGAAATATGATGATGACCGTCTACTGGAGGTGATATCATCAGAAAGACATAAAATGGAAGAAACAGGCTGACTTCTTCCATAAAAAAGACAAGGTCCTGTAAAAGTGGCTTCAACTCTGACAATGACAACACATATAACTTGTTACATTAACATACACTAAAAAGCGTCTGGTCTGGATTTCTAACATGTCTTCTGTTCAGTCTTTTCAATTTGAACATGATCATCGAGGAGGACAACATTTAGGGCATCACTCAAACTGTACATCAAAATAAAGATGATAACAGAGAAGAGGTGAGAGTGTCTACTTATAGTAACTAGCATCCACTGCCACAATATGGGACACTTTTATTTAGGATGTGCATGTGTTTGAACATTCAAATAATCATTATTCTTAAATGAAATTATTTGTGGGAACATTTTTTCACTCTTGATATGACATAACACACTACAACCATGAAAAGGGTGCAGTAAAGCACAAAAAAAAGGAAAAAGAAAGCTAATTTTGGAATAAATGTACAGTAGTGACCAAATATCAACAGTATTTTTGCTATTAAAACCCATCCAAACTTTACATTACAATAGTTTTGATTTATAGTCACAGGCAGCAGTACTTCAATATCTGTGCTTTATTTGGTTTTAGTCTTTGTGTAAAACAAAACAAACAACAGCATTTGTGGTGTGAGCTCTTTTAGTCGAGTGAATGCATCACATACACCAGGAGAGAAATCCATCTTTTGGAAGTTTTCTCCACAGGAAAGCTGTGAATAGTAACGTCTCTTGCCTCGTTTCCTTTCCACCTGAAATTACAACCTTTAAAAAGTGCACTGTGGCATTTCTGGATACTTTGTATACCCCAGACTGTTAGATATAGCAACTCTATAACTATAACTCGGGAGTGCCACCAGGGATTTGTCATCAACCCAGAGTGGAGGACTGCACACTCCAAGTACTGTCGCCCTTTGGATGGTTTTATATACATCTAGGATAATTAAAATAATGACAGCACTTTGTGTTTTTAACAAGATACTAAGTGAGGAAAATCGCTGGGGTTTATTATAGAACCAAGGGTTAAGTAAGCTGTTCAATAACACAGCAGAACTGAACTTTATTTCTCTGCACCATGCCCACTAAACAGGTTTTGCATGTTTTGGCAGAGCCTCAAAGGCTGGTAATTAGAAAAGGCTCCCTGGGTGCCGGCTGAGATCTCAGCGTGCCGGACAGCCGGCTTGCTGCTGCTGGTCAGACGGGTTGACCGGCTGGCTGACAGACTGATTGAGTGGTTAATTGGTTAACTGTCTGGCTGGGTCAGCGGGAGGGTAGACCATAATGTCAGAAGACAAGCAAACTGATAAATAAAATTAAAAAAAAGAATTCTCTGCAAAAGCAATGCAGCGACAGTACATCACCATGAATTGCCTCTATGGCGATTCAAGGTCATTTATTCATTTTACCTGACGGCAACCCATCAGTCTTGTGCAGCAAAAAGCTCAAGTGTTTGCACACAAATTTCTACAAATTTAGCGTGTTTTTTTTTTAAAGCCATGCACATGGAGATAGTTAACTTCTCAAGCAGGGTAACCTCTCAGACAAAAATGAATAATAATTTCCGTATTAATACAGAGCTGCAGACTCCGCCAGTGTCCTTGAAGGGAAGGGTCACCATAGTAGCTGAGCAAAAGGAGAAACAGGTGCACACACACACAAAAACACCAATGTCTGCTTCAGGTTCAGTGTCTTCAGGTGAACTGTACGACAGGCGCACACACAAAGCGGGCACTGACCATCGCTGAAATGTGAAAAACACCATTATTCACACAGAGAGCAGCAGCCCGGCCCGTTATCTAACACAGCATACCTCGACTGATGACACGGTCATTAATAATGAAGTCTCCTTTTCAAAAACACCACAGTTAAGAGTTCTGGCAAGATGTGGCTGATTATGTAATATATGTATTTACACCAGTGCCTGACACAGCATGAATCTCCAATGGGATTCTAATGCTTGGCCGAAATGGGAAATTAAGAATAAAAGCGGGTCTTGCAGCCAAACAGGCTGCCAGCCAGCAGCCACACCAGCAGAGTGGAGGGAACAAAGGAACTGAGAAGGCAATACTTCACTCAGGGCAGGCAGATCCTCTCATCTTTCACATGGCAATGCAAGTCTACAGAAGCCACGATTTCACACAGACAGGGCTAACATTTCACTTGTCTAATTTCCTGCTACTGGACACCCCTCCCTCCCCCCTCCCATACCACTATTTCTACTTTCTTATTAATCTCAAGAGGTACATTGGTTCTGTGTGTGCAGTTTTAACGCAAGTCAGCAACCCATCTAAGACACAGTAAGACAGGCAACGATGCATGGCGTCCTGGCAGTCTATTAAAAGCATGAGGTGAGAGCCCCAAGTGGTGAGGGTCCAATCTATTATTTAGGGGCAGCTGACACTACTGATGGGCGAAGGCAGGGAAACTGCCCTGTACAAAATAAATCCAACAAAAGGACAATGAATTAAAAAGGCATAAAAATGGGAATTACCATTGATAACAAGGATATAAATGCCACCCCTTGCCCAGGATGAGTGGATGTGAGACTACCATAAATATCATTATATCATCACACACTCCCTGAGTACCACAGAGTCCCATCAAGGATAACCCTCCTGTCACTGCTCTTCCTTTTTGGACCACTATTATAATTCTTTTCATGACAGTGAGGCATACCGAGAGCAGAGCACTAACACATGTAACACAATGACAGAGCTGAAAAGCCTCGGTGCTTTGAAAGCCGACGTGCACCTACCGCTCGGTATCAGAGGGCCAAGTGAAGACAAAGCAGCAGGGAACGAGCTGCGGGATGACAGCGGCACAAAAGCCTTGCGCTCCTCCAAACAAAGCGGGCTTGCCGGCAGCTTCAGCATCCTCGCTCATTACTTTCCAACTTCATCAGCATCGTTTCAAACGCACACACTCAGGCCAGACTTAACTCGCTGGTTTAAAAAATAAAAACACCAATAAAAATCCACCAAAAGCGTTTAACGTGTCTGGATGGCGAGGGGGGGAAGACTCGCTCGGGCTAGTCATTCAGAGTCACCGGAGGGACCTTAAACTGTGAATGGCCGCGTGCTTCGCTGAATCAGAGCGGTGCTGCCTTCACGTGATCCTCGTAAGTTGCCACTTCTCAGGGCTCCGTGTATTTTTTTGTTGTTTGGTTTGCTTTTAAGTCGTTCTTTCTTTGCACACAACAATTATAACGATTTATTTGTTTGACATTATATCGTAAAGAAAATTTACCCTGGCTTATCCAGAAGGTTACTGAACTTTAAAAATTATTTTCAAAACTGTGATATTATCTAATAAAACGGAAATCCTCCAGTTTCCCATTCCTCATAAATATATTTGAAAAACCGCAAATGAGATTAATTCTTCAAATTTCATAGGCTCTGGATCCTAGTTTGATGGAGATGAAATGCAGCGATAACACAGCCTCTTTTACACTTAACCCTTCGCATGAAATAAAAATACATTAATACGCATTTTTTTTTTTTGCCTTCAACAACTTCCAGTTTGAAGTGACTGAAGAACAAACAGGATGAATTCCTGGATAACAATATCATTAGCAGAATCTCCCTCACTGTGCTGAATGCTGAACTACTGAAACAGCAGAAACCCT
>NW_027052366.1:0-28378 GCF_036321145.2 Pelmatolapia mariae | reverse complement strand
TTTTATTAAAAGCTGCTGTCAGATATCAGCTTAATTAAAAAGTTTTAAGTTTAAAAGTTTGTAGTGTTCATTTTGACTAAGATTAAAATATCACTTTCATTAAGTGTACTAAAATGTATAAAAAATATATAATGTACTGTATGTGGAAGTAGGTGAAAAGAAAACTGTTATGGCTGTTACTGAGCAAGATTTTGAGTGAACCTCCAGATGAATTTTAGTTTTCTTCCATCAACGAATGTGGTGCTAAAAAAAATAAAGATGAATAAATCTAGACGAGGGCAGTCGATTGGCGTTTCCATTATTTCCCGCCAATAATCAACGCAAACTTATCTTCGTGGTGAAAGAAAAGAATGATTCGTTGTCGGCAGGATTCGAACCTGCGCGGGGAGACCCCAATGGATTTCTAGTCCATCGCCTTAACCACTCGGCCACGACAACCGTTGCTCACACTGGTCTATTAGAAGTAATATGATACTACACAACCACATATCTATTGCCTAGTTGAGTTTTGTATTACAGGATAATATGAGGTAAAAAAGACACTTTTCTGTATGTTTAGCCGTTCTCCGGTAAGGTTATGTTCCGTCTGCTGGTGAAGTAGCAATCCAAAGTGACAGAAAATACGGACAGAAAAGATTAAAAAATCAAGTTAACCTATACAAGTTGTAAAGTCAACCCAGAGGGTAACAAGTTACAACTATTACGCTGTACATACTGTACATACTTTAAAGGCTAATAAGCACTACTACTCTTTAAGTTAACTGACTACATTGGGAAACAATGAGTAACGATTTTAAAGTTATATAATATACATCCGTATCTTAAATAAATTGCAGCTGCTCTCACACATTCGCGGTATTTTCAAAGTGATTAGTGTGTGGTATTAACTTTAATGAGCGCTTATTTGTGTCCATGTAACAGAGCTTAATGTCGGACGCATTATCTTCTCGCCTCGCTTTGCGGTGACGACGATGGCGACAGGGCCGAAAATGAATTATTGTGTTTTACTGAATGCACTCAACCCACCTGAAATTAAAACCACACAACAGAAGCACCAAACACTAATAAAGTACTATTGACGGACAGCTTTTGCATGGATAACCAATTTTATGAACTAGCACGGCAATTGCGTCTATTGTGGAATAGTGAGTCACGTGATCTCGAATGGACTCAGGCCTGCTAAGATCAAGTTCGAGAATGACGCTAGCACTTCCGTGTATGCTACAGCGACGTCCTTAAAGCCAAATCGCTTAAATCTCTTTTTTTTAATGTATGACCTCCCACTGTGGCATTAAAAATAATATTCTGCATTTTAAACGTCTGCTCTGCTCTGTTCAACTGGGCATATAGTCAGTGTTTTGATTTTTTAGCTTTTAGTTGCTTTTATTTTGAAGGAGCTAGCGCTCTACGTCTGCTTTGAGCCACTGTTAACCTGAGTTTTAGCTTGACGCAGTTTTGGGGCCTGCTGTGTTTTCAACGGAGGGAGAGTGGTGAAGAAAAATGGCGTCTGCAGGCGACCCAGAGCGGGACACCGGCCATTCAGTTTGAGCTTTCCGCTCAGAAATAGAGACTGGGGGTTGGTGGGGACCTATCTGGAACCGTCGCCAGATCTATTGGCTTTTTCTTCCCCGTTTTTCTCCGGTGTGCGTCGCTCGTTCAAGCAGCGAGATTGAAGCGGAACAGAAGATACTCTCTCCCACAATGAGAGGGAGAAGAGGAAGGCCGCCCAAACAAGCAGCAGTGATGCGGGAAGGTTCACCCGGGCCAGTCCGTGGCTCTCGAGGCGGCAGGAGTAGAGGGATGCGTGGACGGGGAAGGGGCAGAGGAAGGGGTCGGGGACGGGGTGCAAGTGGCGGCGTTTGCGGCACTGGCTCTGTGGAGGTAGATACAGAAATCTCCGGTCGAGAGAACTTTCATTCGTCCCGGGGCCGCAGGAAAGTTGGAGCCTCCACCACCGCCGCTACCGCTGCATCGCGGGGCAGAGGAGGCAGAGGGAGAGGCAGGGGGTCTAGAGGCGGCCGCGGCAGTAGAGGCGGAGTGAGGCGGCCTCAAACCAAGGTGGTCTACGACGACAACAGCGACGAGGAGGATGATAATTTAAGCTACAGATCAGACGAAGATGAACTCCTGAACGACAACCCTTCGTCGGATCTTGAAGAAGAGGAGGCCTTGGGAAACGACTCTGACTATGTGGAGGAACTACCAGATGATGATGATGCCAGCTACTGTACCGAGAGTAGTTTTAGAAGCCACAGCACACTCGGGAGCACCCCAGGTAAGTTCGTTTGCAGGTGCACGCACTTTAGGAAACCGGGTTTTGCAGTACTTAAAGTGTGCATTATATTTTTAGCTCAGTACAGAAACCAAGCCGCATTGTTCAAAATGGAGCTTGCACTCAGAAACAGGCCTTTGTTTACCCCGTGCTCCTGGTCGCTGGTTTGCAGATCTGCTCCACGCTTTAACCGGCTCTTGTGCTTTTGACTTTTGAAGGATCAGCACATTTCTGTTATTAATTTGTAATTAAGATTTTTTTTTGTTCGTGCTCTCGTGCACGGTATTACCACGCGCGCTGCCTTGGATTTCTTTTCATACGCACCGAGAAATAGGATGCACGAAAAGCTTTTGTTACTTTATATTCATTCATTCACCTTTTCAAAAAAAAATGTGTGCATAGTAATGAAAGTTTGTACAAAGTGAGACGCTGTAGCTAAACACGTGTTTTGTAAATATTGTCTCCAGTTTGTAGCGGATTTATCGGTCATTGTTGTGCTTTTTCCACGTAAAGTGCAGTAAGTGTTAGTAGTAAAAGAGCAGTTTAAAGATTTTTATGCACAGTCAGTAGACCTTACTTAGGCTTTTTACAGGGCATTTCCAGAAGACGTATTTTCGTTCATATTGCTGCCAAATGAGTTTGACAGGCGTTTGTTTTGAAGAGAACCGCTCTTTCTTTCACTTGTTGCAAACAGCAGCTCATTACGTAGTCGACGTTACCATAGTAACCACTCATGTTTATCAATTAAGGGCTTTGAATTCATCTCTTTTCCACTTAATGATCACTTTAATAAAGTTGTGCGCGCAAAAATTAGTTGACACTCCTGTTATGCAATTCAATGCATTAGAAACAGTATGCCAACTACTGGAAGTAATTCTAGATAGGATTAGGAGGACTCAGGAGTGCATTCCATTATGTCCAACAGCACAAGCTTGTGCTTATGCAGATCTCTGAAAATAAATAATAGAATTTAGATTTTATTCTTTTACATATAAATATTTTTTCCACTTTTGTCTGCAGTGGTCAGGATTCATTTTTCAAAGGATACACCCATAATTTTCGACTTTCTATTAATCTGTTTACTTTTGCTATAGATGTGTGAACATGGCAGCATTGTGTGCCTACCGTGAATGTTTCAAAGGACTAATAGCAACAGACAAGCATCATTCAGTCCACTGGCTGACACATATTGTAAATTCAAACACATTGCACATGCCAGTCCACCATTTGTGGACTCAATCCCTGTGTTTGATGCTCAGTTAAAACCTGCCTGCCCTTGTTGAACCATTTAATTGTTTTATTGCTGTAGTCTCTGTTTACCCATCACCTCTAAACCACAGTACAATATCAGGCCAACCATACATACAGCTGCTAAAAAGTGACTAGCTCACTTACACTGATTGTACAGTATGACAGGCAATGCTGATAACCGAGTTATTTATTTGGGTTTTGAAAGAAAACCTCATGTCAAACTTAAGAGCCTGTGAGATCTGCACACACTATTGTGTATTCATGTAATGCAAATGTTATAAAAACAGTGTACTTAAAGTAATACTACACTGATTATAAATATTTAATACATCCAGTGGGATAAAAACAATGACTTGCAAATAATTTAAAGCCTACATATAAAAAAATAGTCTTAAAAAATCATATTATACTTGCCTATTTTTAATCACATTTGAAAGGCGGAAGTTGGGGCAAAGAAAGACTGGAAAATGCCTGGAGGAAAAAGGAGTTTGTAGAACATCTCACAACTAATGATGTTAATGTTTGTAACATGGGTGGGTATAAAGCATCCCAGGGAAACTGAGTCTTTGCTGATTAAATATAGGGAGGGTTTGAACACTCTGCAAGAGTGTATGGACAAAATAGTAAAGAATTTGTGCATAATTAAATTCAAATACTCGAGGAATCTGGTGAAATCTCTATATGCCGTGGATGAGGCTAAAAAGCAATAGGAGTGGCCATGACGGCGAAATGCATTTTTAAACAAACCAGAAAAACAGACGATTTTAGTGTAGAAATGATTGAATGGTCTCAGAAACACTTGTGAACATCAGTGTGATCTTGAACATAGTTTGTCACTGGAGCCACAAAAGTTAAAACTCTACTATGTAAAGAAGGAAAAAAACCCAACCCTTAATAACAAGATCCTGACCTGAACTCATTTAAGAGTGAGGTGAAGTGGAAAACGGGTTTGATCTGTCAAAATCTGAATTTCTTCATAGGAAATCATGACTAAAGAATTGGGGAATTATCAAGTTTGTTATTAGTGCGCAGTGCAAATGTTCATCCATCCATCCAACCATCTTTCTATGCCTTTGTCTGTCATCTATCTAACTATCTATCTATTACTAGAAGGCAGCACCGAAAAACCTGCTACAGTCTGGGTCTGTCACCAAATAAGAGGAGCTTTATGAGATGAAAAAAGCAACAAAGGAGCAGCTTAACTCTTATGTATATGCAGCAAAGTGGAAAAGTATTTGGCTTCCAAAACTACAACAGTCTGTCTCCCCAGTTCCCCAAACACTCACCACATGCCGTTAAAAGAAGAGGTGATACAATCCTTTGGGAAACAGGCCCGTGTGCCGACTTTGTTGAAATGCAGACTTAAAAATTTAAACGAGTATATTTTTAAAATGATAAAGAAAAAATACACATTGTCAGCTATATATTTGTATTAGTGCTACATTCAAACAAATATAGATTTTTTAAAATATGTTTAAATCCTACATCCTGCTTTTTCTTACATTTTACACAGTGTCATGTTTATTTAGTTATTCATTCAGACGGTCTGTAGACAGATTGTCCAGAATGAATACCCAGGTTTAGTACATGCAGCTTATGCTGCAACACCTGCACAGATTTCCTCAACAGTAATAAAAGCAGGCTTATAAATCAACTTGGAGCATTTAGTGTGTTTATCCTAAGACAAGGATATTTTTGTCAGCCTTTAAGATCACTTCCCCAGCTCTTCACACTTGGTTACAAACAGCCCAGCTCACATCGGTACTAGCTCGTGATTCCTCAAAATTCCTCACTTCTCCTGTTTCTATTTGTAAGGGGAGGGTGCAAAGTTCTATTACTGTTGTGTTATTGCATCCGTTTTTTTATTAGAGCAGATTATTGGGCTTGGAGCTCGCCAATTGCACTCATAGCACTTAAAAGATGCTTCTTGTGGGTTCTCCTGTAGCTGAAATTATAAGAAGGAATCTCCACAGATTGCTCTGGGTTTGCCAAGGGCATCTCTCTGTGGCTGTGTTACTGCAGACAGTTTATTCTTGCAAAATCACAGAGCAAAGTCAATAAGACCTTAAGGGTGTTGCTACATTAAGGTATAAGGATGTAATGACTAATGGTAAACTGCATACAGTGTAGCTCGTTACAGTTTGGTGTCTTGTTTGTCTGTAATGGGTTTTTTGTGATTTTGGCTTTTTCGCCACATCTCTCATCTCTCCTGACTTTTTTCCTTTTTTCTTGCATAGGCCGGAAAAAGACTCGGACACTGCATCCACGGTCACCTATTCATGAGGCAAAGGACATTCCTTCCTTGGAGCTTCCCAAGTCCTCTGAGGACCTCCTTGTTCCTACCTCACAGCTCCTCAATGTGTCTGCCGTCTACGAGGTGCTCCGCAACTTTGGCACAGTTTTACGGCTCTCTCCGTTCCGTTTTGAGGATTTCTGTGCAGCTTTGGCCAGCCAAGAGCAATGCACGCTGTTGGCAGAGACCCACGTCTCCTTGCTCAAAGCTATTCTCAGAGAAGAGGACACTTCTAACACCACATTTGGTCCCACTGACGTGAAGGACTCCGTTAACTCCACTCTGTATTTTGTGGATGGTATGACTTGGCCGGAGGTGGTGCGGGCGTACTGT
This sequence comes from Pelmatolapia mariae, assembly GCF_036321145.2. Classification (NCBI taxonomy): domain Eukaryota; kingdom Metazoa; phylum Chordata; class Actinopteri; order Cichliformes; family Cichlidae; genus Pelmatolapia; species Pelmatolapia mariae. The sequence goes on along the minus strand of NW_027052366.1, from coordinate 22,229 downwards.
GAGAGTGACCCAGAGTACCGGCACATTTTACCTTTCCAGGAAAATGAGGATTACCCTTACGGACCATTGGATAACAAAATTAAAGTTCTTCAGTTTTTGGTGGACCAGTTCCTGGCAACCAACATTGCCCGAGAGGAGCTTATGTCAGAGGGGGTGGTAGCGTACGATGACCACTGCAGGGTGTGCCATCGTCTTGGCGACCTGCTGTGCTGTGAGACATGTTCAGCTGTATACCATCTGGAGTGTGTAAAGCCGCCACTGCAGGAAGTACCAGAGGATGAGTGGCAGTGCGAGGTGTGTGTGGCACACAAGGTACCCGGTGTGGCGGACAGCATCCCAGAAGTGCAGAAGAGCAGACCATTTATTCGTCAACTACCGATTGGCTACGACCGACACCACCGTAAATACTGGTTTTTGAATCGCCGCGTTATCGTGTAAGTTCACATTGTTTCATGTTATGTTGTTGCACAGGATTGAACAGTGACACGTGGCTTCATTTGTAAGCTGATGTACGTTGATAATATGAAATTTATTTCTTTAGTTATTTCTCAAAGTTTCCAAAAGACACAGCAGTTTTGACACAGTTTGACATTTCTTCTGAGGGGGGTTCATACATTGCGAAACTGAGACCGAAATCACGATTTCCATTTTCTTATACTGTAATACCTATCTAGAGTCAAGCAAACTCTATCGCTTAGTCAAAGTGTGCTGTTCTGGTGAAATCGGTAATGTTTAAAGATCAGAAAAAACATCAGAGTAATAGAGTTTATTATTTTTTTCATGGTCCAATAATGACCTAGTAATCAGGCTTTCCATAAAAATACCTTTTTAACATTTTCTTTTTTTAATAAACCTCTCAAAAAACAAAGATCTGAGCTGAAACCGTGGCTCAAAACCTGAGATATGAATTATACTGTAAACTACTAATATAAAACAAAGACACAGGTGCCAGACGTTTGTGGTTTATCTCAACGAAAGAGCATTTGTTTGTTCGAGTAATGTTCTTTAAAGCACTTTAATCTAAGGCAGAGTCTCCAAACTTGGTGTCGTATCAAAGTGGGAGTGTTGATGAGTGTCACAAACCATATGCACATAGACTTATAAAGAACATCACAGGGAAGCACAATATGCCCATTAATCCCTTAATGTGCTTTCTGTACAGTTTTTCTTCTTAGTACGATATGTACTCTAACTACTATGTTGTGTTTTGGGGTCTATTTGGTTAATCACAGCCACTTATGAACAGATTGGCATCAGTGATTGACATCATCTTTGTTCCAGCCTGTAGGTGTTAATCTTTAAAAAAACACAGACCTGCACTATATTCAACATGCACTTAACTCGGCTGATTTAAAAACAGAATATTGTCACAAGTTTATTCCTGAGCATGACTGAGAGTATAGCATAACCACAGAATCATTCACAAACTCTAGATCGGGGTGTCAAACATAAGGCCTGGGGGCCCTAATTGGCCCAGCAAGACTCCAATGCAGTCCATTGGACAGCTTTAGAAAATGTGAAGGAGTGCATAGATTTTGAACTTTTAACTCTATTTTCATAAGTTTTACAGCTTTTCCAATTGATAAATACCCCCACCCCTCATTGCAATCAGTACTAAACCAAAGTACAAGGACATTTTCTTTGAATCAATGAAAACTTTATATTCTAAAATAATAATTGCAGGACAGTCGGAGCAATGAAATACCAGAAGCTTCTCTGTAACTTTTTTTTTTTTTTTTTTAAATGTCATGTGCAATAAATTGAAGTGCTTATATAATGCTTTTTACCTTTTTTCCCCTTTGGTTAAGGGCGCTATAACTTTTTTTGTGTCTATGCAAAATCATTGTAGAAACTACAACTACAAAAAGTCAGATCAAAAGAGGTTAGTCTTTCCTACAGAAGACCCTGCTTTTGAAATGGCTTGTATTGCAGTCCAGTGTTTTCTTCAGTGAGTTATCTATGTCATTATGTGCCGCATTTGCACAGTACCTCGCTTTGCATCTAGTTTAGCACAACTCACACACAGAAACAAGGCACTTCCTCTTAGTCCACATTTTTTAATGACTTGGTAGAGCACAATACATCTTCTGTGGTCGGCTGCAAGACAGAACACAAGAGTTTTCATGCACTTCTGGCATCCACGAAACCGAGGATCTAATGGGTAATTTTTATTTTTGATGGCAATGTCTTCATATCAATAGGACATACTGGCATGTTAGGTGGATAAGTTGGCTAGCATTAACATAACTGTTGATTACTTGCCCACTGGCAGCACCTGTGTCAAAACAATGATGCTCAGATGCTCTTAAGGAGCCACAGAGGAAGAAGTAAGCAGGAACACGTCAACCAGAGGGCATAAAATGTCAAAGAAACTTGTAGCAACTACAGGCAAAGTAGATTAGCAACTTTTCCCAAATGTGATTAAAGCAGCCATGATAACACTGATTGCCATATGAAAGGGTGGCGAATACATTAGTGGATTATCTAGATTACTGGAAAGTAGAGCAGGGTGATATGACCAAAAATATTTATCACGATATACATTTGAAAATTTGCGATGACGATATAACTGACGATATAATTGACACTAGACAAAATACTTTACAACTCCACAACTTTATTAGTGCAAAAAAACCCCATCAATGTATTTACACTTAAACAAGCAGCTGTTTTTTATGTGCATTAAAGTTATATAAAAATTTAACAGTGCAAATGCAAATTCCTTGCTGACAGTTTAACCAAAAGGCATTTCCAGTGGAAATTGGCCGACATATCCTCAGCATAACCATGTATAATATCCACCAAACTTAAAAAGAGGTTATACACACACAATATGTTAATATTATGTTGAAGCACAGTACGTATCACTCCGCGAGGCTCCTGCCTACGATAGTCGTAATGCTCCGACAGTCCATCAAGCGGTGTGGCTTCGTAGCTTAGCAAAGTCGTACTAAAACATTTGACAGATTTTCGAGCGTCGTGTACCACATAAAATCGTTTCGAGGTCAGTAAACACAACCAGAATTGATACATAAGGCACACAGGATTATAAGGGGCACTGTCAATTTTCAGGAAAGTCAAAGGATTGATTTTAAGTGTGCCGTATTTTCCAAAAAACACGGTAATAACGACGGCCCGCTAGCATGCTCTACCAAAAATAGCTAAACCAGTTCCACACCACTGAAGTTGCAGCATTTTTACAAACCAATTCTGGTTCATCCATTTCATTCAACGATCCACTTTCGCCCTTCTTATTCTCCGTCGCCGCCATGCTTTTTCCGCCATGTGCGTATGAAAACAAAGGCACTGCGCATGCGCGTTTTACCCATATTCTATTGCGGTATTTCATTTTCTTATCGTTGCCCAACATTATACCGGTATTACCGTGAACGGTATGGTATGGCCCAGCCCTACTGGAAAGTCCACTAATGACCCACCAAACGTGACACGATTGAAATGCTTTGTTTGTTTGTATTTTTCAAGAGCTCTAATGAGCTAATATGAGGACAAACATATGTGCTTTATCAGTAATAAAACATGTAAACTTTTTCAGACAGAGTTAACAGCAAATAACATGTCTGAACCTGAAAATAATCTGGACATTTTAAAAAGGTCTTCAGGTTTCCAGGCTTTGTTCCCACTCAGTTCAGCCCAGATCAGTGTCAGGGCTATGAGTACTGGTCAAATGCCTTTGATATTAACATTCAGGTTGAAACATCCAAAAAGCACAGCCAAGCATAGTCAAACAGACATAAAACAATTTTTGTTCAGTGCAACAAGGTTTGCAAAACGGATAATTCACCAGCAGGACTAACAGTCAGCAATTTCCGTATTCTTTCTATCCACACTGTGCAATCATATTGTGGAAATGATTGGACAGTATACTTTTCTGCTGCAGATAATTTGTAATTGAAGTGGTGATTTACAGTTTTTAACACTGTATCATAGGGCTGTGCGATATGACCAAAATCTCATATCCCGATATAAGACATCTATCGTCCGATAACGATATAAATCACAAAAATTTAACATTTTCTGTAAATTCTGTGAATCTCGGGCAGCTCGACTTGCGTTAAGTGTTTCCAGCTGGGCGTTGTGTACCTGGAGTCGAGTGTTTTAACCGATGCATGAAACTATACATTTTTAGTCATAAGTTGTAACGGCCGCCGTTTCCTTTGAGTATTTATTACACGGCGTGCTGCGGGGAAAGCCTGTTCTAACGTTTGAGTCTAAGGTTTATTTTTTAGCACCTGACGGCTCTTTTTTGCTTCTCATCCGTAAATACTCTGCATACTCTTTCACGTGATTCAGTTTATTTTGAAAAGTCTCAACAGGATCTTTGAGCTTTATTGTGAAAGGTTTATGTGGAAAATACACAAGCGGACACGCGATGGTTTTACCGTCGTTGTTGCTAACGACAACGCATAAAAACAGGCGCTTGTCCGTCTGTAGTGTGGTTATATTAAATATAAGAGAAAGAGAGAACTTTAAGAAATTAATATAGCCACTACAGTGACCATCAAAACGATGAAAAAATATTGCCGTAAACAGTTTATTTTGCGACACCACGAAACAAACAATAGCGTAAAATGAAACAATAGATGCTTTTATATCGTCATCCGATATATATCGTTATATCGAACAGCCCTACTGTATCATAACTTGGTTTCATGCATATGAGTACATATCTGCATGTTGGAATAGACCGGCTTTTTATTAAACCAGACTACACCTCCATTATAGTTTTAACATAACCTTACTATCAGCAGTATTGGTCCCATATGCTAGCAACTGATATTAGTATTGAGCAGTCACAGATGGTGTGTATGTGCACCTGCTGGATCAGCAGCAGCAGACAGTGTGCAACATAAATCATAAAGGAGCATGAATGACCTAAACAAAAGGAGATTTAGGAGTTTAGGTGGCCTGAGGTTTGTCATTGCTACATTTCACTTTTTTTTGCTTCCTCTGCTCCACCCTGATCACCAAATCAGCCAACAGCAGGTGCTGAGCAACCAGTCTTTCGACTACCTTTTAAAAGCTCTGTTCACATACAAGAAGTGCACAAGCTGTGTATGTGCAACGGGGGAAAAAAAAGTTTTGTGCGCACAGATGGCCTGGAGGGATGCTGAATGGACACTACTGTTACATGGCCTGAGGCTTCACATTCCCTTGGCAGGAACTCTGTAGCTGCTGTAAAATGAAGTCAAGTGTCCATGTGAAGTGAAGTTGTTCCATTGTCATGTAAAGATTAAGATATTTCCAGTTTTGTTTTTTAACATTTAGAGAAAGCAAAAGAATTTATAAACCTTTTATTTAAAATGAACAGATAAGCATCATCATATCATTTCAAAGATGTACTTAAAGCAAAAAAACATGGGCTCTGCCTTTGGGGAAAAATCTTAAAGTACAAAATTTCCATACAAAACATGTAATCTCTGTAATCACTTGTTATTGAGAAAGTTGTTGCTAAGAGACCTGTGAGGCCTAAGCCAGCTGTGATACTGTAGTACATGTACTGTAGCTCAAATATTAATATGCATTAATATGTGTTTGTACATCACAGTATTTCAAGGAAATTTCTGATAATATAGGAAAAAAAACTGAACAGTGTTTAATCAGTGATTGCAGCTTGCAGTCAGCAGCACTTATCAGGGCCAAAAAACGAGGGTATTTTCTATACGTATTTTCCAATGAGCTTCTGTCATTAATGACTGCTACCTAATTCAAAATGTGAATCTATTGCCACATGATGCTAGCAGCAGCATTACATGGGAATGGCAGTGACACAGCAGAAATCAAATGTTAGTGCAAAAATAGCTTAGGTGGCGTTTTATACCTTATAATACTTAATAATTAAAGTTTTCAACAGCCTCTATTGTTTTTGTCACATAATAACATTGAATGTGAAGGATATTTTCTATTTGGGATGCTGTAATTTGGGTCTAGCTCTTTAATCAGCTGCTTTTCCACCGCGTAACCGCATCAGTAGTTTCCATCCACCGTTTGCTCGTCCTGTCACATGGAGCACAACTAGTGAGTGCTCCAGCAACACTTGGTTGAGTCATTTGTTTACTTTTGGGTCCCTCATCACCAGCTGCTAATATCTCCTTCTTGCGTGCCTTTGTAGCCTGGTTCTACTTGATGGTGTGTTTTTTGAGTTTGATGTTTCTACTTTGCAAATTTTGCAAAGCTTTGTTGGAGGATAATGAAGTTGGCTCCCTTTTTATTCAGTTGCCATCAGATGCGGACACGAGGCGCTCGCTGTCAAACACGTCTGGGTTTGTCTCCTTGTTGTGTGCACGGGGGAGCGTGAACACAGGGCATCTATATTGGTGATATCTTGATGTGACAGTTTTATATCATGTAAAAAGTTTAGAGTATTTTATTATCACAGGCAATATAATATGACACAGCCCCAATCTAATTTATATCATGGGCTTCCAGAATTTTATATATAGGTATACGAGTTCAGCAAATGCAGATAAGAACAAAAAAACATGTCTAACAGTCCCTCTGATAGACATGTCAGACCTGTACCTGCTTATTGTTAAGGAATTTATATGTAGTTCACTTAAATAAATAAAAAAAGACTCATTTGAATCAAAACAGAAGATAGAAATAGGCTTTATCATTTCTGACAAGGCTCACTTTGTTCATTTTTTTGGTCAGTCAAGCATACACTTTGAAGATTATGCATTTATTGCTGAACATTCATTCTATAAAGTGAGTCTGACAGTACCACAAAGAGTACCACTAAGTCTTAAGCTGCTACGCCTTGCAGTTTTTCTTGACACCCATTAATGTGTTACAACCTTAAGTTTAATATTCAAACCACAGTGGCAGGGACATGTGCAACCTAACAAGAGGCCCACTGTGCAAAGATCATTTCCAGAATCCAGGTAAAAATCCTAATCCTTGGTTTAAATCACAGTTCTCTCCAAAGACTTAGGTGGACATGATTGGCTGTGCGTGTGGTTGCCTGGATACAAAGCATGTCACTTTAACTTAAAACTGCATCCTGCTTTGCACTCTGAAAGGTGTGACTGGAAGCGGCGATGCATATCTCTACTCTTTTGATTCTCCTTTCAGGATGTCGGTCTGCTCGCTGCTAGTTTTAATCTCTCATGTTGTCTTCACTCTTCAAAGTTACGAAACACTTCACAGCCAATTATGTTTTTTGCTTAGTTCACACAGTTAGTAAAGTTTTGACAGCGATGTTATTTATTTATTTTATGTTGAAAGTTATATAATTACTCTGAAAATCACTGACGAGATAAGATGGCCCATGACAGAAAGCCTCCATCCTCCACTGTGAAAGCTAGCGTCACAATCACAGCTACATTTGTCTGAATGAGCCAAAGCTGCAGTCAGGTCCTCAAGTTATCTTTCTAAATGCAGAGCTACAATAGATCCGCAGCGTTGGGTGTGCCAACTCACACTGTGGTCACCACCAGCGGTTGTTTGCGACATAATATATCATGCCGCGCTGCAAAAGCTGTATGTCACCTTGCATGTTTTGCACAGCCTGTTTTATGGATCTGAGGAAATGGAAGCGTAACCACACTCTTCAGGGACCTTGTACAGTTTGATATGAAAAATAAAATTAAAAGAATAAATCTCCTGACAAGGAAAAACACAAGCCAAATTAAATCACATAAAGTCCAACAAAGGAATACAGACAGCAGAGTCTGTATTAGTTAGAGCATGTCTGCCAGCAACTCTTCCTTCTTCCCCTCCTAATTCTTTCTTTTTTTTTATCTAATTTCCCATGTCTCCCCTACAGTGAAGAGGATGGTGAGCAGGAGGACAAAGCCATCTGGTACTACAGCACCAAGGTAATGCGCCTCATCTTTTCTTGTTGCCTCTGTTGTAGGCTCTTCACCGAATCACATTTAATCATTTTGGATCATCTCTTTTATTACAAACCTTCTTTCTAATGAAATGCTTCCAGGCATTCCCTCTTTTTTTTTGCCAGTAAGCCTGTCATAACTTTGAGCTCATAAAGTGGAGTGATCATTTACTGAATGCTCCCTGAACTCCGTCTCTCTCAGGTGCAGCTAGCTGAGCTGATAGATAGCTTGGATAAGGAGTACTGGGAGGCTGACCTGTTTGCAGCCCTTCAGGAAATAAGGGACGAAGTGCACACGCATATGGACATCACCGAGGACCTAACCAACAAGGCCCGTGGCAGCAACAAATGTTTCCTCACTGCTGCAAATGGTAAAGAGATTATCATTTTTTCCTCCTCCTCATAAAATAGGCTCTGACAGTCTCAGATACTCTCTGTTGATGAGTTTAATCATGCTTGAAAGGAAGAGAATGATCTCTTTTAACTCAAAGTAATTTTTCCCTTTCTCTTCCTGCCTCTCTTTCCTCATTCCTGCCTGCTTTCTCGCCAGTACTCATGAATGCCACCCAGTCATAGATGGCTTGGCCATAGGAATCAACTCAGCTATTATGTAACGTTACGCTGGTCCCAGTCTGGACCATGTCCAGCGCTTGAGCTTCTCTCTCTCCTTATCCTTTTCTTTCTGCCTATAGAGTATCTCCCAGTGTCTCTTGTTTGTTTCAGGGCATTTTGTGTGTCTGTGAAAATTAAGAGCGTTTGACCACATATCAGCCCATTTATTATAGCATTTTGTTTGCTCTGCAGTGGAAGTTGGTAAGAATAATACACTGGAAAATATATGCTAGATTAGTCTTGCATTAGTGATGGTTCATAATGATCTTTTCTCTGTTTTCTTTACACTGGGTTTTCTTCTGCCTTAAAACAGCCACTTCAGCTCCTTTAACTTTAAGGCCAACTTTCCTCTGATTGGCTGCTCCTTGTAAACAGAGGGTTTGAATTAAAATTTAAATCTAGTTTATGTATTGCTACATAACTCTCTTATGTTTTGGATTACAGATATTTAAGTCTTAATGTGATAATACACAGTACAGAATCGCCATACCTTTGTCTTCTCCTCTCTGCAAGTTTCATATCTGGTTGGGAGGTGGAGACTTGACATTTGTCAGCAGCTCTGGCATTTTCAAAGCAGTTTTGTTTAAACAAAAAAAGAAATTTTAGGACAGAAAAGAAACAAAAATATGGAGTTAAAAGAATAATTGTAATTCCCTTTTTGTGTGTGTCAATAAAGGCATTTCCTCAGTGTTTGCATGGTCTTCTGTTTGGTCTGCTTGGAGCAAGATTTCCCAATTTGGGTAAAATGAGAATAAACACAAATGGCAGATAATGATGTGCAAGATGACACACATGCGTTCACAAAAAGTCAGAGTTGATGTACTAAACAAATATCAAATTGGCCACAAAATCTTCCATCAAAGCCTACAAGCTACCTCTGTAAACATAGATTTGTCAGCGTCAGCAATAAAAACAGATTTCAATCATTTGCATTTTTGGTGTTTCATTTCCCTTGACCTGTTTTTTATGTTTTGTTTTGCTTTTTTCTTGCTGCACTGGGATTTTAGCCCTTGTTTTTTAGCAGAATTTTAGTGTTTTGGATAGATGGCAGCCTCGCCTGAACAGTTTTTCTACTGCCTTGTTTGAAGTCTCCCTGGTTATTGATGCAGTAGGACAATGTATGAATCAATAGTAGTGCCATCTTTTTTTATTACTTTTTCTGTATTCAGGGAGAGGTTTTACATTGACCAGTTTTACATTCACCTGTCGTCAGGCCACCAAAGATTCCTGTTTCTAAAGCACCCTCCACCGGATATTAAATACCCAGCATGCCCTACCCAGCAATGCCACTCTTGCTGTGCGTGCCAGCACTGGACTAGTTGACCTAAAATTGACCCTTACTAGAATCTAGCTCTATTGGGCTGCTTCTCAGCAAATTCTTCCCAGTTTAACACAAGTGATTATATAGATATTGTACGTGCTAGTTATGGAAATCATAAACAGTCTAATGCTTCCACCATTCATAACATCAGGAATCCATTGAAAGGCAGTTCTCTCTTCTCCTAGTTTATGTTTAAAAATAAAGTCCAATCTTATCATATAAAGTACTCACATAGCTCATTTTTAATTATCATTCATATTATTTCAGTCATCATTTCTATCAATCCATCTACTACCTGTTGATTTACTCTAATAATTAAATAAAAAAGTCTTCATCAATTTTCTGATGGATATTTAGATGATCATATACTGAGAACATCTCAACCACCAACATAAACATACAAAGAGGAAATGTGTTTTTAACTCTTTTTTTCCCATTTCCCAGTCCTTCAAATTTCCTTGTACCTTCTCTTGGCTCAGCCCTGAATTTGACTTTTTCTTTTGTTTATTTCACTTTACGTCTTCCTCTTTTATCCAGAGGAGATCCTGGAACGATTGCGGGCTAAGAAGGAGGAGGAGCTGGAAGAGGTGAAGAGACGGGCTGCTGAGGAGGCCTTGAAAGCACAGATGGAGAAGGAGAAAAGAGAGGTGGATTTGGAGAAGGAAGACGAAGATGTCAAGTTGAAGGATGAAGGACAGCAGGAGGCCAAGATAAAGGAAGCAACAAAGGAAGAGGGGGAGCAGCGGACAAAAGAAGAAGAAGCTACAAAGGAAAAAGTGGATGGTGCGAAAGCTGGAGGTAATTATGTTTATATTTTAAAAAAAAACATAAAAATATGACCAAATATATGCTACTAAGTAATAATCATAGGAAAACAAACATGTATGCAGCCGTCTTATTCTGCTTTTGAGCCTTGAACAAACGACATCACTGCAATCCTGTAATTAGTTATTGATTGATGAATCAATTTCACACATGTTTGACCTATTAAAATGCTGTGAGCATTTCAAGACTCAAGCCACAGGCTGGCAATCACAAAAGGACATATGCCTATTCACATCTACGTCTTGTTGTGACTATGCTGCCCTCTGCGATAAAGAGGCATTTAAAAAGAGCAATAGCACTTTTATTGCACGTACTCTAAGAAAGACAATACATAAACGTGCCCAATCATCACTTCCCCTCTCCAGTGTCTCCAAGTAACCAATGCATTATCAACATATTTACAATGTTGCTGCTGTTCATCTGTAGTCGGTGAAGCTCCTCCCACTGGCCAAGAAGGCAATAGTAGCATCTCAGATGGATCCCTGCTTCCAGCAACCTCTTCTCCAACTCAAACCGTCACTGCGAGCTCTAGTGTGGCCGCCGAGGCTCCGAAGCCTCCGGCCTCGACCGCAGAGGCTCTGACGGAGGCGTGTTCCCATATGGAGGTCTCTAACAGCAATGAAGGTAGATAGATAATATTAGATATTAATATTAGATATTAGATCATATTTAAGGGAGAAATTGCCCTCGTTAAGCTGCTTTTGGAGATCTGCTTCCCTGCTACAGTTTGCAACTTCACGGGACTGAGTGATGAATCTCATTCTCATTCCAACATTTATTCCCGGTGCTTTGGTGTTCCTCTTTGCATGTTGCTCTCATTCCGTCTACTGGCTTTCGTGTTCAGTGGTGTAGTTACTTCTTGAATATTGGCTTTTGTCTTGAAACTGTTGCAGTCATTTCGTGCTTTAACTCAGTTCCTCACACTTGCTTTCTTTAAAGAGCTAAGAAGCTGATTGTGTTGTGTTGATTCGCAATCACATTGCATTGTCTCTGCAATCAGCACGACTAGAAACGCCTTTAACAGCTAGAGGCAGCATTCACATTGTCTGGTTCTTTAAAAAGCTTTTCTTTGGCTGCTTATTTGTAATTGCTTGTTTGCAATTGCTGCCTTTGATTAGACATTGCTCTGTTTATTAATTGCTTTTGTTGGGTTGATAGCTCAGTGACGATGTGCATATACTTCTCCAGAAAACTGACTCATCTTCATCATTGATGTCATGTGTGCACAGGCCTCATTGTTGAGCGTTTCTTTCTCTGGACTAGTAGCCTTTAACTTTCAAGTGACCAATCGCTACACCTGAAGTGTTTATGTGCTGCATGCATTAGGCATGGCTTATCAGCAGAGGGAGCCACAGCCCCAACATTTTTCAGAATGGTCAGAAGAAAGTTCCTGTCTTTACTGAAACTGAAGGATTTTTTAAAAAAAAAACCTATATATTAACCTTTCACTTTTTGACCAAGTTTTTAAAGGCTTGGTATTTATTTTTCTAATTTACAATATGTGCTGTTCACTTTTGTCTTGCTGGGTTAAACGATCCATGAAATGTGTCTCGGATTGTTACCCACAGAATAGCACAGTTGAGTCATATTACTCTTAATTAACCTGTCAGCTCTGTTTATGATTACATTTACATTTATTGTATTTTGTCTATTCAGCAGAAAACCTGCCATCAAATTCTGGTCCTGTCAGTGGCGATGGCATCCCCAGCCTAAGCCAGCCTCCCCACCCCATTGAGGAAAACAGTAACAGCAGTACTGGAGCTGGTGTCCCTCCGAGGTGTCCTGAACCCCCAGACTTGGCTGACAAGTCCTCCCAGTCATCCCTGGCGAGCCTTGATGATGCAGGTCTGACAAAACAGCATTACGTGACTACATTATACTGAATGATGCTATATTATACTACCTCATTATACTACCTCAGAAGATAAACAATCCCAGAAGAAGCTGTTCACTATACTGATCCCCAACACACTGTATATTACTGAGTTTATTACTGAGCTGTGTATCGCTCCCTCTGCATCTGACTGAATTGGACATTGCATTTCCAGGGGACGGTAAAGACTCCACCAACGGTGAGGGGACAGGTCCCGGTACTAAGAAGTCATCAGCAACTCGCATGGTGACCCGGCTGAGAAACCCGGACAGCAAGCTGAGCCAGCTGAAAAACCAACAGGTCGCAGCTGCTGTTCATGAAGCCAATAAAGGCTTCAAGGAGGGCAGAGAGGTAAGAAAACCACGGATGGATTTGGGCTTTTAGACTATACATGAAAAATTGGTGCCAACTTCCTAACATGGGCGTTCAGACCGGCATTTAGATTCATGACGTTACAAGGAACAAAAGGATTCCCACAGATTCTTTAAAAAAGTCTTAATCAGTGTTTTTTTTTCTTAAAAGCATTATTTTTATTTGCGATACTTTGATCATGCTTATAACTAAGATATATTCTAATGCTTTATCCAATAAATCATATTGTCTATTTTTTTTATTGCTGGCTGTAAAATTACAGCCAGCAATAGTAAGTGTAAGAGAAAAGGGAGGAGGAGCTTGTTTAAGGATATAAGGATTTAGATGAAGGGTTCAGGGAATGCTTCGTTATTGCTGTTAATAATGTTACTGTGACTTGGAAAATGCACAGAGACAACATTGGTATTGAAAATAAACATACATTATCATCTTCACCTGAACCACCCACTGTAACACTGGATATTACAATATAACCCGGTGGTTGTTCAGGCGTGTCATACTCATACACGTTTTCATACATTTTTTTTACTTTAGCTAATTTCAAGGCTGCATTGTCATTGTGGGTAGTTCAGTTCAGTCTACTTTTATCTATATAGCGCCAAATCACAAGAACAGTAAACTTAAGGCTCTTTAAATTGTCAAGTTAAGACCCTAAAATAACAGAGAGAAAGCTCCAACAATTGGGAAGCACTTAGCAACAGTGGGAAAGAAAAAGTCCCTTCTAGCAGGAAAAAACCTCTGGCGAAACCAGGGTCAGGGAGGGGCAGGCATTTGCTGTGAACAGTTGGGGGTGATGGGAGGAAGACAATAGGGACACGTTTTCCATTCCAACTGGATTTTCATTCTTTGCTTACATTTTTTAGGTACTGGTAGTTAACGCACAAGGTGACATCACTCGCGTCAGCACACGCAGCAGCAAAGAGGTGGTAATGAAGGGGACCCTCAACCAATACTTCAAGCTTGGGCAGGAGGGGAAGTACCGCATCTATCATAACCAGTACAGCTCCAACGCCCTAGCCCTCAACAAGCACCAGCACAGAGAGGCAAGTAGCATGACATCTTTGTTTCTAACATTTGAATGTTCTTTCATTATTGCATCTTTCTGCCTGGCTCGTTGGTTACAGTATTCTTCTGCCTTTTTTGTTTTTATTTGCATGTGTTTCTACTGTTTTTATGGTAGTGTTAGTCACATTGAAGTTGTCCTCACTTGTGAACATATGTGTCTTTACTTGTTATATGTGGCAGTTTACACCAGTTAATATCCAGATGTGGAATTAAGTTCCAAGTGAAAAATCTCATTCAGTTCTTTGAGTTTAATGGATTCCAATTCCCAACTAAATTCCATTTATCTGTTTGTTTACAGGACCATGACAAGAGGCGGCATCTCTCCCACAAATTCTGCATGACACCAGCAGGAGAGTTTAAGTGGAATGGGTCCATTTATGGCTCCAAGGTTCTGACTATCTCCACATTGAGGCTCACTATCATTCAGCTGGAGAACAATGTTCCAGCACCATTCATGCACCCGAACTGGGTGTCACACAGGTATAAAAGGGAGTGGGGACTGGGATATAACAATAATATCTCATGTCCTCCACTGGCTTTGTTTAGTGGGTTTTAGGTTTTATGCCTTAACTTGCTAGTGAGGTTAACACCTTTCAGTAAATCAGTTCATTTTTGTGTCAAAGTAGCATTTTTAACATATGTAAAAGCAAATCATGGTCAGACTGTGCGCTTACAAATATTCTGTAGCCTAAATCTGAAAGAACCCAGAGTACAGGAGGAGGTCGAAACATGCTAAAATGTTGTTTTTGTTTATTTGTTTCTTTGAAGGACCAACTGGATCAAAGCAGTTCAGATGTGCAGTAAGGCCAGAGAGTTTGCACTGGCTCTGGCCATCCTGGAGTGTGCAATCAAACCTGTGGCCATGTTGCCCATCTGGAAGGATTCACTGGGCCATAGCAGGTATGAAAATCTTTACAGTGTGCACCATACATGCTGCTGTCACTTCACAAACACAAATAAATTGAGTTTTACAAAAAAATTCAAATACCTTGAAGAGCTCAAACAGGCTTTCAGTGCACGTACATGGGGGGATGTGCATCCAGTTAACTGGCAGAGCTGATCTTACCCAGATCAGATCAAAAGGCCCACCCTGGCTGTGAGGCATAATATTTAGATTGCAAGTCCACAACCAGCCACCACCCACCCCTGCCTCTACGACTGCTTCAGCAACACAAGGGCTCTTTTAAAGAAGTGATTGTCCAAGATTTCACAAGGTTAAGAGCAGAATGTGTGTATGTATAAGCCCAAACTGTTAGTAAGTGAGAGAGAGAGTGGCGTTTCAAGGACTTGTATCAGTGTGTATATGTGTGAGGTTTCTTCTTCTCCTCATCTTTTTCACCAACTGAAATTGTCCAGGAAGCTTTCCAGTGTTTATTTACATGAAATATGAACAATTATTGATATAATAAAGAGTTTGAAAGGAAGAAGTTTTTGTGACCCATCAGCATGTATGATGTTATCACATGCAGCAATGATAATATTGTTGGTACAGCATCCTATGAAAACAAAATTTCAGATGCAGATCGCTCAAAAACGACTTCTTTTCTGCTTCTCTTAGCATAAGGATGGAAAAATTTTAAATGTACGAGCTGTGTGACAATTTAAAATGCATTTCAGGTTAAATCGCATGACATCCATGGAGCGTGAGGAGAAAGAAAAAGTAAAGAAAAGAGAGAAGAAGTTGGAGGATGAGGAGACGTTGCAGCAGGCCACCTGGGTCAAATACACCTTTCCAATAAAACATCAGGTAGGCGCCGCACAAATTGCTGCAGTTGAACTGATTATTTAAATTCTGGCACATGAATTATTGAATGGATGATGGATTTCATATGTAAACCTGGATAAGTTTATCCAGAGATTATCACGTCATTTCAGATTGGGCCACGTTTAATTAGGGCCCGAGCACCGAGAGTGCGAAGGCCCTATTGTATCTGCTCTGTTTATTATTATTATTATTATTATTATTATTATTATTATTATTTTTCATTGAAATGAATTGCCTTTTTGAGGGCTTTAACATGCTCAAAAACTCATGAAATTTTGCACACATGTCAGGTCTGGTGAAAAATTTTGTATTTTAATGGTTTTACATATGAGCACTGGGAAATGGCTCTGTAGCGCCACCTATGCCTTGTTAAATGCAGCCCTACGAACACATCGTTTGAGCTACATGTATGAAATCTGGCACACATGTGTACCATGCCAAGACAAACAAAAAAGTCACCGGGGCCATTGACACAAACCCAACAGGAAGTCCGCCATTTGCAAGTGAAGGTGACATTTTGGCTCTAATTTTGCCATTTCCATGCCTCGAACTTTTTCGAACTCCTCCTTGGGATTTGAATGTATAAGCTTCATATTTGGTCAGTGTCAACTACACCACTGGGCCATGTTAAATTGCGGAGCTTTTGAGTTTTCGCAATACCGTGAGGCCGTGGCGCCATGGCGAATTTCGATGACTCGCCATGAAAATCTTATTGTCTCTCATTCTGTCATACATGGTCCGACGTGGACCAAAGAGCACACATATGATAAGGCTCCACCCCTGAACATATTCCAACTGCCATATTTGACACCAGGGACAGCGCCACCTAGTGGGAAGAGGAAATGTCATGTTTTACACGTTGGTGTACAGTATTGTTATGGGTGACATTTGCAGCCTCAAATTTCTCCAGGAAAGCCTTAAGGAGTTGGTCTTGGGTTACAGTGAAAACTGTGAGTTTTCGTTAGAGGGTGTGACCCCTGCAGCATGGCGAACATTGATGTTTCGTCATGAAGAAACAAATTAGTATAACTCAATGAAATCCAGTCTGATCAGTACCAGACTTTAAAGGCATGATGTCAGACCCGCCCTGAACAGATTGATGTGCCCATTGAAAGGAATACGTAGAGCGCCACCTAGTGGGAACAGGAAATGTCATGGCTTTCATTTTGTTGTACTGATTTTCACGGTTTCATCGTGGCCACCTCAAAAGCGGTGAATATCACCATCAGTCCCTCATGATGCTTCAGTGAGAAAATTGTGACTTTAAACTGAACGGCGCACCCTGGTGGCAAAACAGTTCACCATGAAAGATGAAGTGGATTTTGAGGGGCTTGGAAAGTTTAAAATGTCGTGAAATTTGGCGCACACCTCCAATGTGAAGAGCACTTTCTCGTGATGTTATCATTTTCATTGAATAGCACAAAATGGCTCCACAGCGCCCCCTACAAAATTTCAAAACAACAGCCCCTGCTCTGTGTTTTATGTATGAGTCTGAAACCTGGTAAGCTTATAGGAGATGTGAAGATGTACAAAAAAGTCTCTTGGAGCAATATCCCAAATCCAACAGGAAGTCAGCCATTTTAAAATTAATGTGTAATTTTGGCGACATTTTCTCCTCTTTTCAGGCGTCATACTTTGACGAACTCCTCCAAGGGATTTCATCATATTGACCCAATCTCCAGTGCGTGGAATCTAAAGACGTTTGTGATGTTAAATTGCGAAGCTTTTTACGTTCAGGGAAACGGGGTGGTCATGGCGGCACGTGGACTTTCAATCACTCGCCAAAAAGCAGTAATCCGCTATCCCTCAAAAAAACAATGTCCAATCTCGCCCAAAGGTTGCAGTTATGATGAGACTCGAGCTCGGAAATGTTTGTTATGCCATTTGTCATTAATGGTTAGAGCGCCACCTAGTGGGACGTCTATAATCATGATTGAATTAGATGAAATTTCAGCTGGTGGTTAAATGAATGGATTACATCAATGTGACATCAGATCAGACGTGCTGGTTGTAGGTGTTGGGCGTGGCTCGCCGCGCCAGGGGTGCGAGGGCCCTCGTATCGCTGCTTGCAGCTTTAATGTAAATTTGTACTTAATACTGTGCAAGAAGACCACAGTTAAATGACAAATAGGTAAATGGTAAGATAGGCAATCATGCTTAGATGCACTTGTGAAATGATTGTGCACTAATTTTAATGGTAACTGCAGTATGCCGGTCTAATCTACATCTGCACTGAAACTTTGTAAAATGAGTCCTTTTAGTGGGAAACACTGAAGTGCATGTTGTGCATACATGCATGAGGGCCGATCAAAGGCTCTTTGATGCAGAAAGTTAAGCTCTGCTGTGAGTCATTTCCCTCAGCAATTAGTGATCGGTGTGCAAATAACTTTGTAACCTTAAAGCTCTTTGTATGATCACCCTCTTAGTTTCCCACCACTTATTTCCCCCCCTCGTGAATATTTTCGCTTTACCTGATTCCTCTTTTCTTGCCTACTTTCTTGTCCTACATGTAGGTGTGGAAGCAGAAAGGAGAGGAGTATCGCGTTACAGGCTACGGGGGCTGGAGCTGGATCAGTAAAACTTATGTGCCACGATTTGTTCCCAGACTTCCTGGAAACACCAACGCCAACTACCGCAAAGAACTGGAAGGTGTGGAACAGGAGGCTTTTATGGCATTGACTGTGCTTTTTAGTTATTTGGAATTAGAATTTATTCCACTCTTGACAGATTTGTACCTCATTCAGTTATTTTTACGTGTTATTGTTTGTGTTTATTGGTCAACAGTGAATTAAATTTCTCTGGATTTATGCTGATGTCCTGGGGAATTTAATGTAATTTTCCCAAAAGTTCCCAGTAAATTCAATTATTGATGGTCTTTCCTGCTAATTTGCTCAGTTAATATAATAACAATGTGTGAGCAGCTTAATATAAGGTTATCCTCTCATTCTGTTTTTCAAAGATGCTAAACTTGGCAAGAAGTGTACTCTGCTGGACTTGAGTCGACGGCCTAGTGTAGTCACACCAGAAGCTCAGGGAGCTGCTGCAACAAGCAGCGAAGCAACAGAAGAAGACTCCTCTGGCCTCCCCAAGCCACTGACAGATCAACAAATGTCTAATGAGAAGAGGGACGAAGAAAAGAAAGAAGATTTGGATGAAAAGGAGAAGGCAAAAGAGGAATTGCCGGCAGAGGAATCGCCAACGAAGATGGAAGTGGATTCAACAGACTTGCCGTCAGATGAAGTGCAAAGTATGACCGATTAACATTGCGTTCTGTTGCATTTATACTATGAGTGGTCATTTCCTTTAAACTACTTTAGCTCTAATTCTTATGATTCTAATGTAAAGAAACACATTTAATCTGAATTGTTTTCTTTCCAGGTTCCTGTATTCAGGAAGATAAGGATTCCCTGAAAGAGGAGCCAACAGAAAGCCTTCAGCGACCATTTAACTACGACGTAGTGGATGTCAGCAAAGGCTTCCTCACCCGCATTGCTTACAAGAAGAAGGTCAAGTCCTCCAAACTGGACAGTCTACTTGAACGCAGAGTGAAGCAGCACATTATCGAAGAGAGGCAAAGGGAACAGGTGTCAGCCTCCAAACCCCAGGAGCCTAAACCAGTTTCATCCACAACAACCCCTGCTCTAAGCACTCCGGTCCGGCCACGGTCACCACTCAAGCCCCAAGCTCTCACTCAGACACATCTCACACTGGGTGAAGCTGTGAAAGTGGAGGAGAAACCTTCCACAACTGAAACTCCAGGGCAAGGAGAAGTTGAAGGACAAAAAGTAGAAGGGGAGAGTCGGGATGGACTCTCTAAAACTACAGATAAGATTGTCACTCCTCTTCCTTCTCCTGTTACAGACTCCACACCCAAAGACAGTAGCAGTACAGGTGAAAATTCAAATTCACCACAACACCAAACCACCTCCTCGCTCCAGAAATTGGTGGAAAATGAAAGGACTACGGGGCCAAAGGAAGCTAGTTCAGGGCAAGAGGCTGTTAAACTCCCCGATGTGCAAGAAACAACAGCTAGTTCTTTAGAGCAACAAGCAGACTGTGTAGCATCAGATGTTACGAAGGCTGCGCTTACTGAGAATGAAGGGTCTGAGGAACCCAAATTAAAACTGAATGCTGCAGTGACATTTAGAAGTGTTCTTGACCAAAAAGACAGTCAAGACACAGCTCCTTTAAAACCGATTCAGCAAAACACAGAAGTTTTAGGCTCAGTGCATTTGAGCACAGAGGAAAACGGCATGGGGCCAGAGGATAGTCAAGACAATTTGCAAGATATTGGAGATGGTAGGACTGTAACTGGCACTCCTGAGCCAGTTTCTCCTCTCCCTCAGGTAAATGGTAATGATGGTTTTGGGGGTGAAAACATGCTGGGTAACTCTGTGATGAGCTCAAATAATGGCATGCTCAACAACAGGCCTCAGCCCAAGGTGAACAGTATTGGGAAGGATGAAGATGAACAACGGCTTGCTGTGTCGCTGAAAGACACCACGCAGCAAAAGCCTTTAGTGAACGGGGATCTTGCTTCTTTAAACACTAGCACGGAGGTTAGGGTCAAAGAAAATTGTTTAGCTTCTAAGGTAGAGGCAGAAAGCAAGATTACAAATTCTGACCAAGATTACAAACCTCCACTGAAGAAAACAAAGCTGGAAAATAACGTAGACACACCCGCAGAGCATACTCCGAATGTTCACAACAGCACATCATCTTTTGAGTGCACGGAGACCAAACCCAGTCCTGGCGTCAAGATTATAAGAATGGCTCCCTCTCCTATACCTTCAGCGGAGGAGTCGAGTCTCAGCGACGACTTTGCAGAGGAGAACGGCAACGGTGGGGCGACGGAACCAGTCAAGACCATCATCACCCAGGTAACCACAACCTCCACCACCACTACCACCACAGTACTTTCCACTGAGATGAGGATAGCCAAGGTGCCGTCGACGACATCTGGAGAACCGGTGGTGCCTGTAGTCTCAACAACAGAGAGCAGCGCCGTGTCTACCCTCACAACCATGACCAAAACAACTGTGACCAAAATCTTCTCCCCGGGGCTCGATGGCCAGTCTGAAGACAGCCAGAGTGAAATGGTGACACAAGAGCAGAAAACAACACTTTTAGCTTCTGTGGGCGAGTCAACTATTGACGCCAGCGGTAAAACCTCAGTGTCGTCTGTTACCGTGAGCGAGGAGGACTCGTTGTCAACAAAGGGCCGTGTGCGCCTCCTCAAGTTCTCCCGCACTAAGAAGACCCGCTCAGACACAGCTCTTCCCTCTTACTGCAAGTTTGTCACCAAGAGCAGCCGGAAGAGTATTTTTGTACTTCCGCACGATGACTTAAAGATCCTGGCCAGGCGAGGCGGATTCCGTGAGGTGCCAGTGTTTAGTTACAATGCTAAGCCAGCACTGGATATCTGGCCGTATCCTTCGCCCAGGCCTACGTTTGGCATCACCTGGAGGTAAGGTCCCATTCTCAGTTTGTCTTCCTCACACACGTCTTACTTACTGTCCTCTCTCTCTGAAGCTGGTGTGTTATTAAATTCTATTATCTGTATTGAGTCTTAGATACAATCCATATTTCTTTAAGCATGAATAGAAAAAGCAAAAGTGGAAGCAAGTTGATCTTTAAAGCCTAGAACAGACATTGCCAGCTCATCATCTTCATTATCATTTGTTTCCTTTTCTTGTCTCCGGCGGTGGAAACTACTTAGGAGTTTAATCTTGTTTGATCCTGTTTTTATCATTTCCGAGCATGGGCATCCTGAGCGTAACTTCGTAGGTCTGGTTATTTTCCATGTTCCTTTGATTGGTCATTCAGAATTGGACGTAAGTGTGAATGTGAGCATGAATGGTGATCTGTCTGTCTGCTGTAGGTCTGTGATAGCCAGCAGCCTCTCCAGGGTGTACCCTCCCTCTCCCCCTGTGATAGCTGGGATAGTCTCCAGTCCCACCGTGACCCTGAATTGAATAGGCTGAAGGAAATTTTTGATAAACCCAACATATTGCTTTTAACTGTTAATTAATGGCCATTCAGAGGGAGTATATTTCAAAATATGTAAAATGCGAGGACATCCCCCTTGGTTCATAAGCTGAGTTCCTGGTTGTATCCCGGGAGGAGACGCAAATTTCTTGAGGCTTACATCAGGTAGGGTGTAAAAATCTGTCAAGTCAAATATGTGGAAATACCTACTGTGTTAACCCCTTTGGATGTGATCGGGGTGCTCCGATTGTTTCCATGTCGCCTTACTGCAAGAAGTTTCTTGGTTCAAAGTCAGTTGGAGGCTTTCTTTAGAGTTTATGATCGCCCACAGTTTAAAAACATGTGCTTGTTATGTTAACTGGTGATTCTACCCGCTGTGAATCAAAGAGCAGGCCAAAGGAGCTGTCTTTTTTCAGATTTTGGAGCAGCACAATCATGGAATTAGAATCACATTAAATGGCTTTTGAACATCATGGTATAACCAAGAGTTATCCACTTTTATCAGATATTGTGAGGTTCCGCTTTATATCATATTCTGTCCAGCAGCACTACAATT
>NW_027052365.1:0-28984 GCF_036321145.2 Pelmatolapia mariae | reverse complement strand
ATTAAAACATTACAACAGCAGCTCAAAATTCAGGTTCATGAAACTGATCAATAATTTACAGTGTTGGGGAGTAACGGAATACATGTACCGCCTTTACGTATTTAAAATACAAAATATGAGTAACTGTATTCCTTTACAGTTACCGTTTAAAAAGGTGTTATTTAGAATACAATTACTTTGTTGAAATAAATGGATTACACGGCGGTATTTTCCTGTTTCATATTGTCACGAGTCAGGACTGTTTGGGTTTAGTTTGACAGCTACGTTCTGTTGTTCCAGGCGGCAGCGTTACGGTTGCCACGGTTACAGGGTGATGCTCTCTCTGCGACTGTGTGTTGCCTTTTTGTTGTTGTTGTGCTAAGCTAATAGGCAGAATGCTACAGGCATAGCCCTAAAGAATGTAGCCTCATGGGCAGTGTAGTCCGTGCTGCAGGGAGAATGGACGGCCATACCCGTTATGTGTCTGTGAGTGCGAGGAGGGAGAAAAAGGAGAGTGGCAGTGACAGTTGTCATTGAGCAAAAACGGGAGCTGGAAGCATGTAAATATAATAATAACCACAGCAGCCAAGAAGAGTGCCTGAGGAGCCCATTTGTAAGTAAGCTATTAAGACTCAACTGTACACTGTGTTCGTGTTTTCCTCCGAAACAATAAGTTCCGTTGGAGCAGCCTTTCAACGCCTCTCTCTGTCTCCCACAAGCAAAGTTGACCCAGACAACAAAGTAAAGCTATTTTTCGGCTACGAGCCCGACACGGAACCCAACGTATTAGCCAGAGGTCCCTTTACTATGGTTAGGAGCCACGGACCTCCAGTAATAGTAATAAATAGTACAATCATGTAGTTGTAAACATCGTGATAATATATTAAGTAATCCAAAGTATTCAGAATACATTACTTTCATTGAGTAACGTAACGGAATACGTTACAAAATACATTTTGGGGCATGTATTCAGTATTCTGTATTCTGTAGTGGAATATATTTTAAAAGTAACCTACCCAACAATGATAATTTAAGATAATAGCGATTATGATGGAAATGTCTTTTTTTAATGTATTGATCACATATTTAACAATATCACTTTGTCCATTAGGTATATACATGTAGGATAGCACCACACCTAATTCTAACCAATATAGAAATTATCTATTAGATTACATTAGTCTTGATACAGCGTCTTTATGCTTTATCACGTGTTCTACAAACACAGGGTGCCATTGTAAGTGTCATGGTCCCTGTACCTCTCCGGCTGGCTCATGTTGACCACAAGTTTGTTTTGTTTTCTCTCCTGCTTGCCTTGGCGGAGCTCACTGGGGCTCTCACCCTTGGCCCACGCACCTGCGGTGATTACTACACCTGTTGCTGATCAGACGGGGTTCCCTTTGCCTATTCTGTGGCACGGAGCAGTCGGCACTGGAACGCTGAACCTCCCGTGTTTGTGCTCTCAGCTCTCCTTATAAGAAAATCTCTCTTGGTGTTATTTGGCATATTAATACTCTTTTTTCTGACAAAGTTGTATTTGTTACTCAGTTGTATATAGCATTTGTATTCTACTTTTATCCTATTGTATATTTTATTTTATTTTATTCCATTGTATATAGTATTTTATTTTATTCTATTCTATTCTGCACAGTTGTGTACAGTATATTATTCTTATTGTATTCCAGTGTTCTCTAATTTTTGCAATATAACTTTTGCACTGTCCACTTTCTGCTGTGACAAAACAAATTTCCCGTGTGTGCAAATAATAAAGGTTATCTTATCTTATATTGAATCTAATCGGACTCTGAGTATTTAGATCTCCCCGGAACTGGTGGTGAACCCTGATCTGTGATCCCTGAGTGTGTCGACATATTGGAGATTGGAGCGAGGACCCCTCCCTTGGACCCCTGCCCCATTCACTGTATATACACATCACTGTGGTTTCACTTCTGTGTTAATAAATTGTCACCCTTTTGCTTGTCAGAACACGGTCTGCACTTGAATCCATCTGTTAGCCATGACAATAAGTTCATGGGAGACATTAAACAGATGCTGACATGCCAGTATTAATATTTTTGACATGAAACGTTTTTTCACCAGTCAAAGCCAATCAGCTGCATCTCAAACATTTACTATGAACCACTTTGGAGGACATCAATGAAGACATCTTTCAGTGGGTTACTTACTGTTTTAGTTCATGTTAGAATAAAATGTTATTACATGTTTCACTTCCTGTTTGCTGAAGTGGATTTTCAGTTGTTGAGAAACCAAAGACTTGTTTTAAAGAGACAGCTTAAATGGGATTGACGGAATGACGTGTTTGCAGTTTATATCCAGCAACATCAAGCAGTTAAAGAGTTCATGTTACTAACAGCTCACCTCTCTGCAGCAGACACAGGCTGGAGTTTAAAATCAATGAGGTGATGTTCAGACCAGTCACTCTTTAAGGACACAGAGCTAGGTAGAGGTCCAGGTTGGTTCCTGTGAATAATGATGGAGCAGTGATGTGAGTGCTGAGCTGTGACATGGAGAAGAGTCATGGACAGTTAGAGATGGTCATCTCACCTCTGAGCTTTGGTCTGGCTCTCATGTTCCCCACACAGAGTGCTTTTAGAGGGAGGGACTCCCTCCTCTCTGTCCTCACACTGATCCATGCTGCTCAATTCAGCTCACACACACTTTCTACCTTCACCTGCAGAGGAAACACAAATCATTCATGTGCACATCAACTGAAATCCTCCTTTCATCATGTGTGCTGTCCAAATATCAGCTGCTTCTTTCCTGCTTCATCTCAGTGTCAGCTGAATGCAGTCAGACAGCAGTGTGAGGCAGAGGAAGCTGCCATCAGCTGCTCTACTATCAGTCCACTAGATAGAGCCATGAAGCACACATGCTGCATTCACTGACACACACTGATTCACTGTTAGTAAGAAGCTTCTTCCATCCAACAACCCTCTGTGTGTGTGAGTTCAGGATTAATGTGGACAGTGGTCCACATTAATCCTGTAAGTTATTTTTAACTTACAGGCTGCCTAAACAGCCTGCAAGTTAAACATAACTTACAGGCTAAAAATAAAAGTAATCTTCTAAACTTATTGCTTTTTAATCATTTTAGCAACTGAATGCAGCATCATTAGTCAGAAAATATTCATTTTCGTGTCATAAGCAGCAAATAAATCCATCAAAACCTCTGAGTAGATATTTGCGTAGCAGGAACAGGAGTCGAGTTCACTTAACAACATCCTTTAAGTTCCTTACTTTAATGTGAAGCTTGCCACTTATCTCCTTTGACCTTTTCTTCCCTTTTTTCCATTTATCCTAAATTGTAGCGAGACAGGGTAAATTTACTTTAAATTAATGAAATCTGCCATTCGACTTCTCACAAAACAACAGGTTCATGAAGCAGACAGAATGTGTCTGCTTCTCTGAGCTCTAAATAGCACAGAGATCTTATGAAAACTTAAGATATGACCTTTTCTGACACAGTAAAAAGTTCACTACTGGTGAGATGGTGAGAGTGTCAGCAGTCAGACAGTTCACACAGTGGAGGCAGAGATATTAAACCATTAT
Source organism: Pelmatolapia mariae (assembly GCF_036321145.2). Classification (NCBI taxonomy): domain Eukaryota; kingdom Metazoa; phylum Chordata; class Actinopteri; order Cichliformes; family Cichlidae; genus Pelmatolapia; species Pelmatolapia mariae. The sequence goes on along the minus strand of NW_027052365.1, from coordinate 25,435 downwards.
CATATAAACAGTATTGGGCAAGTTACTTTGAAAAAGTAGACTTTATCACAGTAGATGTCTTTCTGAAAGTGCAGTAACTAAGTTTAAGAATATAATCCACCCACTGTTATCATCTTCAATGCCCTGTACCAACATAGAGCAGAGCAGCTATCTGAACGCTACCCCAACAGAGGTCGATTATCTTGTTAATAATTTTACCTCCTCACTACGTACGACTCTGGATACTGTAGCTCCTGTGAAAACTAAGGTCTCAAATCAGAAGTACCTGACTCCGTGGTATAATTCTCAAACACGTAGCCTAAAGCAGATGACTCGTAAGCTGGAGAGGAAATGGCGTGTGACAAATTTAGAGGATCATCATTTAGCCTGGAGAAATAGTTTGTTGCTTTATAAGAAAGCCCTCCGCAAAGCCAGAACATCTTACTATTCGTCACTGATTGAAGAAAATAAGAACAACCCCAGGTTTCTCTTCAGCACTGTAGCCAGGCTGACAAAAAGTCAGAGCTCTATTGAGCCAACCGTCCCTTTAACGTTAACTAGTAATGACTTCATGAACTTCTTCACAAATAAAATTTTTATCATTAGAGAGAAAATTACCAATAATCATCCCACAGATGTAATATCATCTACAGCTACTTTTAGTACCATCGATGTTAAGTTAGACTCTTTTTCTCCAATCGATCTTTCTGAGTTAACTTCCTCCAAACCATCAACGTGTCTTTTAGACCCCATTCCTAAAAAACTGCTCAAAGAAGTCCTGCCATTAATTAATTCATCAATCTTAAATATGATCAACCTATCTCTAATAATCAGCTATGTACCACAGGCCTTCAAGCTGGCTGTAGTTAAACCTTTACTCAAAAAGCCATCTCTAGACCCAGCTGTCTTAGCTAATTATAGGCCAATCTCCAACCTTCCTTTCATATCAGACCTCCTTGAAAGAGTAGTTGTCAAACAGCTAACAGATCATCTGCAGAGGAATGGCTTATTTGAAGAGTTTCAGTCAGGTTTCAGAGCTCATCACAGCACAGAAACAGCTTTAGTGAAGGTTACAAATGATCTTCTTATGGACGTGCTGTAGGTATTACAGGTACTGCACTGCAGTGGTTTGTATCATATCTATCTAATAGACTCCAATTTGTACATGTAAATGGAGAGTCCTCTTCACACACTAAGGTCAATTATGGAGTTCCACAGGGTTCAGTGCTAGGACGAATTCTGTTTACATTATACATGCTTCCCCTAGGCAGCATCATTAGAAGACATAGCATAAATTTTCACTGCTATGCAGATGACACGCAGCTCTATCTATCCATGAAGCCAGGTAACACACACCAATTAGTTAAACTGCAGGAATGTCTTAAAGACATAAAGACCTGGATGGCCGCTAACTTTCTGCTTCTTAATTCAGATCAAACTGAGGTTATTGTACTCGGCCCTGAAAATCTTAGAAATATGGTATCTAACCAGATTCTTACTCTGCATGGCATTACCTTGGCCTCCAGTAATGCTGTGATGAACCTTGGAGTCATTTTTGACCAGGATATGTCCTTCAACGCACATATTAAACAAATATGTAAGACTGCTTTCTTCCATTTGCGCAACATCTCTAAAATTAGAAATATCCTGTCTCAGAGTGACGCTGAAAAACTAGTTCATGCATTCATTACTTCCAGGCTGGACTACTGTAATTCATTATTATCAGGATGTCCTAAAAACTCCCTGAAAAGCCTTCAGCTAATCCAAAATGCTGCAGCAAGAGTCCTGACAGGGACTAGAAAGAGAGAGCATATTTCTCCTGTTTTGGCTTCCCTTCATTGGCTTCCTGTTAAATCCAGAATTGAATTCAAAATCCTGCTCCTCACATACAAGGTCTTAAATAATCAGGCCCCATCTTATCTTAATGACCTTGTAGTACCATATCACCCTATTAGAGCACTTCGCTCTCGATCTGCAGGCCTACTTGCTGTCCCTAGAGTATTTAAAAGTAGAATGGGAGGGAGAGCCTTCAGTTTTCAGGCCCCTCTTCTGTGGAACCAGCTTCCAGTTTGCATTTGGGAGACAGACACTATCTCTACTTTTAAGATTAGGCTTAAAACTTTCCTTTTTGGTAAAGCATATAGTTAGGGCTGGACCAGGTGACCCTGAATCCTCCCTTAGTTATGCTGCAATAGACGTAGGCTGCCGTGGATTCCCATGATGCATTGAGTTTTTCCTTTCCAGTCACCTTTCTCACTCACTATCTGTTAATAGACCTCTCTGCATCGAATCATATCTGTTATTAATCTCTGTCTCTCTTCCACAGCATGTCTTTATCCTGTTTTCCTTCTTTCACCCCAACCGGTTGCAGCAGATGGCCGCCCCTCCCTGAGCCTGGTTCTGCCGGAGGTTTCTTCCTGTTAAAAGGGAGTTTTTCCTTCCCACTGTCGCCTAAGTGCTTGCTCATAGGGGGTCATATGATTGTTGGGTTTTTCTCTGTAAAGCGCCTTGAGGCGACTTTTGTTGTGATTTGGCGCTATATAAATAAAATTGAATTGAATTAAATTGAAAAGTAATCTATTGTAGTTACTAGTTACTTTTTCAAAAAAGTAACTGAGTTTGTAACTGAGTTACAAGCTTCTAAAAGTAATTAATTACTTGAAAAGTAACTATTGCGTTACTTTAAAAAAACTGTTTAACCCTATGGGGTCCAGGGTATAATTGGCCGTTTTTCACTACTTTTGATTTTCCCTCCACATTTTACCTTTAAATACTATTTACTTTGCCTTGTTTGGTATCATCCTTTTCAGCACAACCTCACGTTTCTGAATTTACAGTCGTGTTTTCATTTTGACATACTGTATTAACACAATTGATATCAGACCAAAAACATAACATCTGAGTAGAAAAAGTTATATTTGTTTCGGTAACAACCACAAACATGTTTAATTGATCATATTTCATAACTTTCAATGCAAATATTAATTGTCAATTTTAAAATACTATGCAAACGTTTTGCAAACAACAAAGTTATTTGCAGCCATTTACCTTTTACCCTTTTTAATAACCATTTCAAACTATTTACCGAACAATCACCTGTTCTGCATTCAATAAGATGCCACACAAATTATTTGTGCAACTCTAAAAATTTCTGTCCACTACAAAGGAGAACGTCACAGCCTGATACCTGCAGGTCTGACAGCAGCAGATGTATCACTCCTGTTCTACCTGGAGACAGCAGTCGCCTCATTGTTCTGACACACAAAACAAAACTATCCACAACACTACACACTAACTACACAAGACAACACATTAACTACACACTCCAAACACGTTAAATGTCATAAATCTCTCACATCTCAAATCTTGCTCTCTCTCTCACCGTCACTCCTAAAATGTCCCCCTCTTCCTAAACAACCAAATGTCAGGTTGCCATATCATTTTTTGATTGGTCGACATGGTGCATTTTTGCACCAACATGAACGGGCTGTTTTTTGTTATGTTTTTTTAATTTTTTGGTCATAAGCAGAGATTGCTTGCTAGTGCTGTCATTAGACAGTAAACGTGACGAAACTATTGAGGAAAAAACGTGTATACATTGTTTATCATGACTCTGGTTTTACGTGGCCTATCAACACAATTTAAAAACTGGTATATGTCACCTTGTTGCTTTGTCATCTTGAAGTGGTCATGTGATTGGCTTACCACGACTATTTTATTCTTCCTCAATCAAACAGCAGCACTCATGCGATTGTTTTGCCCCTTAGCTCCAGGTGATGTGATAGACAGTGATCGTTTGCCAGAAAGTGATTGCCGTCCGGGGGAGCACGCGCAGCTGCTTAAAGCTGTAGCGTCCAGATTACTTACATAGTCAGCTACTTCCGTGCAGCTGATATAAAATGTGGTAAGCTGAACACAGCTTCAACCATCTGTTTGTTGAAAAATGGTAACGCAACCGCACCACATTTTCGCATTAGTAACGGTAATGGCGTTGTAACGGCAACGGCGTTGTAACAATAGCAATAGTAATTAGTTCGATTACTCATTACTGAAAAAAGTAGCGCCATTAGTAATGCCGTTACTTGTAACGCCATTATTCCCATCACTGCATATGAAAGGTTTATAAAGGCCGGTCACTTCTATTGGGGTACGTCACCATATAAGTTGCTCACAGTGAATTATCAGGACTCGACCTGAATCAGACTCAGAGTGTGTGACTGTCCTCCTAACCCTGTAGTTACTAGCAGTCAGGGCCGTGCAGAGACGTTTATAGGGGCGGGTGCTCAAAGCTAAAAAGGGGCACATTGAACCAGGCTCAATAACAACAACACATTCATCAAGAATCTAATATGGGATCGCATCATACTATATCACTGTTGTGAGGCAAAGCAAACGTAGCCTATGTTGCTGCTGCTCCTGCTGCTGATAGTGCTGGAGGGCAGGGCTGTGTTGATCTGAGACTGTAGACATTAAAAAGTCCATAGGAGAGATGGTAGCTGACTAAACAAGTGTCACAAGATAATAACAAAATGCAAAGACTGGTGACAGCGCTTGGAACCATAAGGCAACAAAAAACTGAGAAATAAACAAGGCTCTGCCTCTGAATCACTCTTTGCCTCTCTTCCTCCTTCTATTTCCTCATCTCACATATCACTCTCCACTTGCTGCACATCTGAGAACAAGGCACAACTTGCTATTGCAATAAATTATAATTTAATTATCCACACTTAACAACTCTTACACTTAATCTATAATAAAATGATGACAGAAAAATGTTATAGAAGCAAAACATTTCAGTTGTGCTTATTATTATTTTTATACTGGAATACCTCTCCAACAACTGGTACATGTGTTAATGTTACCTGTGCTCTTTGTAATCCAGCTGCTGAGGGATTCACTGCCTTTAGTAGCCTCACACAGCTCCTACTGTTTCCTCCTCATGTCCTTACCAGCCATGTCTGGACAATGTTATATTATGAGTAATAATTCAAAAATCCATATACATTAAACACACACATGCACGCACACACAGTGACATTTTAGACCTTCTTCAGAATACTGTATATACTGTGGGCACAAGTTTCCATCATGGTGCTGATCCAGAATCCTTCCCTTATTATTTATTACTAGAGCTACAATAATAAAGCAATGAGGGAAAAAAGGTAATAAATATGAAATAATGTATTTATGATGATTCCATTTGTTTCACTATCCACTCTGTGCAGGCAGAAAGCTTATTACATTTTTAAACTGTAGAGATACAATAATTTTGCTGCTGTAAAATCAGCATTTTGTTTTATTTAAAATATAAATCTAATATAATCTGTTTCTTAATGTATGTTCTTTAAAATACAGCGTGTTTTTAAATATTATAATTATAATAATCCATAATTATGTGGACATGCATATTACATCATTTTTAGTGCAATATAATCCCCCCAGAACGGCAGGAAAAGCCCTGTAACTTACTTTAAAACTAAATATGTTCCCTAAAACGGTGACAGAGCTACAGACCCATGACAGCCTTACCCAGTCAGCCAGCAGCTATGACCAGCACTACTTGTGTAGTTAATAAAAGGACAGGTAATGTTTGTCGCGCTGTTACACACACAGCACGCTCATTTGTTTCAGTTCGTCAGTTGTCACAAGACAACTTACCAACGTGTACATAATAAGCTAATACTCCTGTGTGCTATAGACTACAGTGTGCGCTGTACACCTACTTACTGGTTTTGTCTCATCAGTCTGTGTGTCTGAGGTAATTTGTAGCTGTGTCCCAAAACTTCGGCTGCATCCTTCGGAGGACCCGGCCTTCGCGGTCTACGTGGGCCAGGTCCTTCGAAGACCGAGAAGGCCGGAAGTGCGAGGCTGTGAAATGGGATGGTCTAGCCTTCAGATTCCTACAGCTCCGGACCGCAAAAAATGCGCGTGCTCTTTGTGAGCTCGTTCCCGGCTCGTAACCAGGGCGTTCTGCCGTCAAGGGCGATCATTGGTTAATGGTGATCATGTGACTGATGCAAGCCAGATCCTTTTATTTAGCAAAACCGTGATTAATAGTTAAATATTATTGTTGTGGGGCACAGACAGGACTCTGCATGCACACACACATTTAAAAAAATAATAATTAAAAATTAAAAAAAAAAATTGCCTCAACAAAAGGGCACTTTGGGCACCCATCAGGAAAGGGGCAGGTGCTCAAGCCCCTTCCGCCCCCCCCTCTGCACGTGCCTGCTAGCAGTAGCCTGCTTTATTTCACTGAAAGCTCTCCAAAGCTCGTTTCAACATGTTAAAGTCATGAATGAAAGTGCAGACTGAGAGCGGATCACATGATGTTTAAGGTGTGTCATGTGACATGTTCAGTATTGTCACACATGTCTAGATTGTCCCTGATATCATAACTGCTCAAACACTGATGATTATATTTGAAGAATTATTACTGGTGGCAGCAAAATGTGAATGGAGCTCTCTGTCTGTGCTGATTTGTCGCTCTCTGGAGGTCAAATACAAGCTGCTTGATGTCGTTGGGGGTGTCCAAATCCATAGGCTGCATCCACCTGAGTGAAGTTGGCCCCCCCACCTTCTTCAAATCCAACAAAAGTGGTATCAAACGTTTGTGCTACGTTTGTGCTGGTTTGTGCTGCAACAATTTTCGTTTGTGCCGCTATCATTTTAAAGATATTAATAAAAATTTCTAGAGGTCATCAGAGGTCAACCAGCCCCCCCACATTAATGGAATCAAACAAAACTGGTGTCAATCAACTGTGCTACGTTTGTGCTAGTTTGTGCTGCTAAAATTGTCGCTTGCGCTGCCTCTGTTTTAAAGATATTAATGAAAATGTAAAGGTCAAAAGGTCAACCAGCCCCCCCACATTACCCAAATCAAAGAAAAATGATGTCAAACATTTGTGCTACGTTTGTGCTGGTTTGTGCTGCAAAAATTTTTGTTTGTGCTGTTATCATTTCAAAAATATTAATAAAATAATGTCCTGATGCGTGCTCAATCATCTAAGAAAGTAAATTCCAAAAGGTTGATTCTGTTCATCTGGAAATTTTCAGTGGAAGAAACGTTTTGTCACTCATCCAAGTGACTTCTTCAGTCTCAGCTGACTGCAGGTTTCCCCAATCATATAAACAGTACATTTGCACAGTGAAGGAAACTACCACCAGTGAATGAACAATGGGGTTAATTCCATGATTGTTAGTATGCAAATTCTTATGACCATTGATCAACGACTACTAATCAAAGACACAGATTCTCGAATGGCCATGAGTACCATTCACAGAGAGTTGGGGAATGGCTGCAATCACAGCATTGTAAGATGGCGAAAGATGTACCCTTTGGCCCCCCTTCTCGATTCAGAGATGGTCAGCATCCTGACAGCCTGATGGACGAAGCTGTTTCTCAGTCTGCGGGTTCTGGCCCGGAGGCTCTTCAGCATCCTTCCTGATGGCAGCAAACTGAAGCAGCTGTTGAAGGGATGAGTGGAGTCACCTGTAAGGGAGAGGACCTTCCGGATGAGGCAGGCACAGTAGATCTCCTGGGGAGGGAGGCAAGAGAGGTCCCCACAATCCTCTCCGCTGCTCTCTGCTGCGTTGTCATTTTTTTCCTGCAGGACTCAGTGCAGGAGTCATACCACACAGTGATGCAGTTGGTGAGGATACTCTCAATGGTGCATCCGTTGAGAAATTTAGTGAAGGTTTCTATTTCCGAGATGCAGTACAAAGAGTTATAAAAATAGCTTTGTCCCCGTTGCTGTCACTGAATTAAATAAGAACTGCTTTTGATTCGAAATATTAAAATTACTATATGTGTGCCACAGTGAGCTTTATATATTTACTAGGTATGTGTGTTTTTAAAGGGATGCCAAATGCTGTCATTTTTCTGTAAAGCAAATTTACCTTGCCTTTGGGTATAAATAAAGTTACCTTGACCTTGACCTTGACAGTTCTCTACACAGACAATCTTGTTGTGCCAAAAAGTGATTTTCAATATTTACCAGAAGAATTATTACAAATACTTAAAATGTTTTAAATGTTGTCAAATCTTTTCATGAATGATAAACACATGTGATTAGCTTGAGCATGCTGTTTGTGTCAGTTTAAATTTAAACTAGTTTAAATTCAGTCTTCACTAAAGAGGATTTCAGCTCACAGACTGATAATGTTTGACTGATGATCAAAGATTCACACTGATGTTTAAACTGTTCACAAAGTAACATGGAGGAAAACATTCCACCTCAAAAGCTGCATGTAGCTGATGTTTACAACTACAGAGGAGAGTTCAGAGTTACCGAGGAGTATTTCATGAGTGCTGACATGAGAAGTGAGCTCACAGTCAGTGTTTGTGCTCCTTTTTTCTCTCTGTGGCCTCAGAAATGCTCACTCTGGTTGTACATCACTTATTCTCATATAATAATACTGTTAAATGGCTTTCATTGAAAATATCAATTTAAATGGAGATAAAATGACATCATGAGGGAACTTTTCCACCCTGTCCATCAAAAAGACGATAAGGAGGAAGTCTAAGTCTAAACTTTTAAAAAACATAGTGCCTCTAACATCAGAGTGACAAGATAAATTCAAACCTGCTGCTGCTCTGATGCCACTCGGTCTTGTTGATCCGGTTGTGAGTCAGCTACTGTGAACTATGCAGCAGATGCTGTTTATGCTCGAGACAATCATCTGACACTGAGATCAGGAAAGTGAAGTGAAACTTTGAGCAGGCATGCTTTTAAGAGGAAGTTTGGGTTAAACAAAAGCAGAAATGGAGTCTGCACTTTAGAAACATGTAGAAATGTTTGTTGGAAGCTTTCTGTCCTGTTACAGAGCGCAACATTAAAATGATGTTTCTATTGTAGTTTCTATTGTAGTGACACTTTAACCTAGTTCCACTGCAGATCACAGAAACACTCAGTGTGTTAGTGGAAGTTGTTTTTAGCTGAGCTGTGTCCTTAATCCAATCTGAAGTGAACAGTTTGCTGCAGAGCAGGAAGCCTCTTCATGACAAACTCATGTTACACTTTATCAGTGAAACTTTGACTTCCTCTCTCACTACAGTGAATAACTGCTCTTGTTTAATGATTTATTTGGAGCCGATTTTACAGATTCCTTTAGATATAATCAGTTCAAACTTGTTTCCATGAAATTCATCATTATTCTCTAAATGTTCCACTGACTGCAGCAATAAATAATAATTCAAAGGCTTTACAGTCTGTGGGCCCACTGTGGGTCCTGAATGATTTCCATGAAAACCTTTAAAGTGTCTGATAGAAGTTCTACAAGTGAGTCCTCTTGTTCTCACAAGTTTGAACTCCTCACTGAACTTCAGCTTCAAACCAACAAGTCCAAACCTGCTGCACTGACAGACAGGAAGGAGTCAGGGCTCCACCTCTGATGGAGAAAGAGGCAGATTTCACAATAAGAGCACGTCATGTATTTAGAGCTGTAGAAGGATGAGATGGACTCGTGTTATCTGACACGACCTCCGCCTGCAGAAAATGAGCCGATGAACAAACTGCAGCTAATTGTTTCCACACAGAAGACTGGATTTATTTCAGCTCACAGCTCCAACATTACAACCATTTTAAATTCAAACACTTTCATTAGCCTGAATATAAAACATCATCACTTACACACTGAATAACAGTCAGCTGACTGCTCCTGTAGATGGAGGACAGATGTTTATAATCAGTGAGGACAGCAAAGTCCATAAAGACACATGGGAGGGATTTTGGTGTGGAAGAACACCTTTGGGATGAAGCACAGTAAAGAAAAAAATAAACATAATAACAGCCTCATACAAAAGATTTTGCTCTCACTGATTTGTTTAAATATTATTAAGGTTTAAAAAAGCTTATAATAATAGAGGTTAATAAATAAAGGTTCGGTTGATGGGAACATTTAGGAGGCCCATGAGATCAATGACTAACATTATAAAAACAACAATCTGCTGATCTCAGAAGTTCAAAAGTATCTGTATAAAATATCTTCCACTGACAAAAAACAAATGATTGTCAGTCCAACAGACTTCACCTTGTAGTTGCTCTGATATGTAATTTTTAATTATTATTATTAATTTCAAAGCTGTATAAAGGATTTATGAGCTGCAACTACAGAAGTCAAGTTTGAACTGGTCTGGGTCAATGTGGTTAGTGTTCATGTGACATTTCCACCAACTACTGGACCACAGTTTGTGCTGATAACTCAAAGTTACTTTGGAGGGAAAATCAAAAACCAGAAAATAATGTTTTTACCACAGACCTGATCAGCTGATCATGAATAGAAATAAACTCCATTATTCTGATGTGTTTCCACTTTAGTTGATTCGTGAATTAAAGGATTACAGCTTTCAGCAGACTACCGTTAATTTTCTACATAACGGCTCTAAGTGTCAAAGCACAGAAAGACCAAACCATGATACTGCAGATGTTTCAGTTTCAGAGTTGTCACAAGCCAACAGAGTATGCATGGGATCATGTGATCATGTGATCAGTCAAGTGACAGCGGCTCTACAAAGGGACAACTCCAGCCGACTTCATTTGGCAGGAACTCAGCTGATAAATATTAAATAAGAGCTTCTTCATGTGTTTGTTATTGTCACATGACACACAGTGTCACAGATTGGAGACAAAGTGAACTCACAGCAGCAATAATATCATTTATTTATAATTATTTATGGTTTTAAATCAGCTGACTGGGAGCACACTGAGGCAACCTACAGGACGAGTGGGGAACAGCTGTGGACACGTGGAGACTTAAAGCCTCACAGCTGGAAGCTTCAGTGGAGCATCTACAAAAGCAGCTGATTTGAGTTTGTGACTCTAACAGCTGCTTTCTTTCCTCCATCCTGGCTCACTGAGCAGTGATGATATTTGGAATAAGTGCACATCTAAAGGGCACAAACAGTGAAGCTGTGAACTCTCTGCAGTCACTCCATCATCTAAAGACACTGTGGATGTGACACAGAGAGGAAACTCAGCTTTTCTTCCTGCTTTTTCTCTCGCTTCACTTTCCTCTTAAACTCTGGAAGCACAAATCAAAGACAGTCAGAGGAACTCAGCCAGACCAGCTGCTGCTCCATCTACAAGTGGAGAGCATCACCCACGTGTCTGTAGGAGAACCAGAGTCACAAAGTAACAGAGTGAAGAGCAGCAGATGAAGCACAGAGGACACAACAAGGAAGGAAAGAAGGAAACAAGGTCCATCTGTGTCCTTTCAAACAAGCATCAACGTCCAGGACTGAAACATGAATCCACTGAGAGACTGAGCGCTCCACCATTCGCTCCAAATACACTCACTCCAAACAGGCCATCTTTGATATCCAGTCTATGCTCTGGGCTCCTGCAGCCTCTCCTTCAAAGCTCTGAGGCTTTCTGTCTGCACTGACTCTCTGCTTCTTCACACCTGTCCTCAGGTGTTCCAGCTTTGCTCCCACATGCTGCTCATAGCCAATCGGATCATCCGCGTGACTTTCATTCTCTGAGCAGATGCTGGAGCAGATCTAGGATGCACAGACCCTTCAGGTCAAAAATCACAAAGCGACAAATGTGTCCAGAGAGCATTGGCCAACATCGAGTCCCAGGAGACAGAAAGAAGGTGGTGTTTGTTCAAACACCTGTGCTCATAATGCAGCTTTAAAGAGGGCATTAGCCCCTCCCCCAACTGTACTACAGCCAATCACAGGACAGAGAGTTTGTACATATGTACACAGTATGAATCCAGAATCCTGCACACAAACAATCCTGGATCTTCAAACAGAAAAAAGGCATTAGCACTTAGAAAAAGCCAAACAAATGGAAGCTGAGAACTTTCAAATCTTGTGGGATCCTCAGGCTGGGAATTCCAGTCATGATTTGTGGCCGGATCCAAAGGCCGGATGACTTTAGTGACTAAACGAGTGTTTGGGAGCACTAACGAGACCACGCCAGACGGTCTGAGGCAGCGAGTGGCTCATGGAGTTAGAGTCTGTGATACAGGCAGGAGCCTGACCATGGAGGGCTTTAAAGATACATCTTTATTTGGATATCAATGAAAAGTCCTCATCAATACAGAGCAGCAGAATCAGCAGCATCAAATGAATGCTGCTGTGCTTGATTTCAAAGGTGATATAGAAGCAGCTCGTCAGCTCGAGGGACTCTGTGGTCCAAATGTTTGGGAGCAGAAGCTCTCAGCTTTGCCCTCAGTGTCAGTGACGTGTCACTTTAACCTGCTGCTAAATGAAAACAACACATTTATGTCTATGATTCAAAGGCAGCTTTGCTTCCTGTGCTGCTGCTGCTGCTGCTCCTGGATGATGCAAATGTGGATGATTCTCAAACTAAAGCATTGCTCAGTTTGGATCACAGTTCAGTCACTAGTCTGAGAAATTCTTGCTGTGGCCAAGTGCCACAGTTTCATCATCACTTTGTAAAGAGGGAACTTCATCTGACACATTTTCACACCTTTGAAGTGGAAATGATGCTTTGAAGGAAACACAGGATGGATTTGCCTCTTGTTCTCCACTAGCTGCTTTGAAGCAGCTAGTTTGGAGCCACAGGCACTTTCAGCCAAATTACAGAGACGACCAAATGATACAGAAGCTTTGAAGCTGGCACATTAATGGTTACAGAGAGAAACGATTTAAAATGTGTTCAAATATTTAAAGTTATCTACAGTATTTCTGAGTTCTGAGTTCACACCATTACCCCTGATTCATAGCAGAAGATGTTTTTTTTTTAAATTCTGCTTGTGCACTTGTTGACAGTTGTATGTTACCGTGGATAAAGATTTCTCTCACTGCAGTTTCTTTGAAATGGCAACACATTGAAGGTGAATACACAGTAGAGATGTTTTAGAAATCAGCAAGGACAGTTCAGTTCAGCGCCTGACCCATCACTTCTCATTGACTGGGTAGATGACATGAAACTATGGCCCGCTACATCAACATTATTAACTAACTTGTTCTAAATCTGGGACTCTCGGCCATTTGACCCTTGAACTGAAGAAGCTTCTCGGATGAGAGGTGAAACGTCTTCAAGCAACTTAAAGAAGTCCAGACGCTTTTCTTTGCAAACTTGTATTTTCCGAAGACATTGACGGTGAGGAACTGCGTAATTACAAGAGCACCGAGGCGTATAATTATCTGCACAGCAACAGCATTGATAAAGTTTGTTCAACAAACAAGCTGACTTTATTTTTCTTAAAGCAGCTGTTGAGCCGAGCCAGAGCATTAATCAAGCTAAACACTTAGCATGGCTAATGCTAAAAGAAAGTGGAGTAGTGGAGACAGTCTGCTGTTCCTGTATCGCTGGATTAGGGAAATCATGTAGTAATGTGTTGTTCTGTGGAAGGTTCATCACTTATCTGGATATCACAGTGGTTAAATGACTGAAACAGAAACACTGAACTGGCCAAAGGCTGTGATTGGGGAGTCATGCTACGGCTATCTAGCCAAGTATTATGTGGATCACTGTTTACATGTGAAAGCCACTCGTTAACTTTGTGTGGCCTGTATGCTATACAATCACACAAAGGTTAAAATAATATTAAAAAACATAAGTGACGGAACATTAAGTGCAGATTTACAAGACAAGAAAAAAATACAGTTATAAGAAGATGTGACACATGGTTGTATATATGTATGTATATATATATATATATACACACACACACACACACACACACACACACTACTTTGAAAAAAATTCGACTGTGGATGTATATTGGATGCAGTACGATGAAAAACTAGTTTTGTCCTGCAGATGGCGATCTTGCACCGTGTTCAGAGAGCCGACACTTTGATGATGCTGCTCTACTCAACTTACTTTTAGCCTGTGTTGGACTCTATATGAGCAGCTTCCACTCTGGTTTCACTGTTAAACACAATTGTTTGATTTCACTTGGAAAAGCTGAAAAATATTTTATTGCAATATCTTGTTTGATTTGAGGAATGAACTGTTAAGGTGGAAAAATGAATCAGTTGAAATACTTTAATTCAGTGAAGATGTATAATGTAATTTAAAATGTTGATAATGGTTGTAGTGGGCTTGTAATGTAAATGTGGTCTGATTAAATGTGACATTAATGGTAAACAAAGAGGTTGTGTTAGGGCTGAAAAGCCCGACTTGTTCTCCTCTGCAGGTCATCAAATGCACCACAGAAGTTTGTATTTGCACAGCCTGTATATGTTTGATGGCTTTATTATTCTCTGTTCAAAGCGAGTAACTGTTTGAAATGTCCGATTTATTTTATAAATAAATGCTATCAGACAAACAAAAATAAATAAATATACAAATTTTAGTATTTTCAAAAGGAATATGTGTAAAAAGATCCACAAAATAAGGCACAACAATTCTAATTTCAAGATTTCAGTTTTCACAACGTAAAGCTTTTTCAAGCAAAACCCACAGTAAATATATTGGCATTTACAGCAGCCTCAGAGAAAACATTAGAACGAGGCAGCTTCAACATAACAGACTACAGCTGACGCGCCAGAATGTCATACTAGGGGTGGTTCTTTTAAATACAAGGAGGGATTAAGTAAATCAGAAACAAATGACACAGAGAGGCAACAGGTATAATCAGGAAAAGTTTATTCCCAAGGCGGACAGCAGGAATAAAAAAACAAAACACACACACACACACACTAAAACTAATTATAAAAGACGAATACAAATTTCCACTATGTGGATGTACATATGTGTATGGCTCACTTTACCATAAATTGTTTGTTCAGTCAGTGAAATGGTGCTTCAGCTTCAGCAGCAGTTGGCTCTCAAGGTTCTTGCTGTGCAGCTGTGACCGTTTGGCAGTGAACAGGAGTCCTGCGTGACTAAAAAGTCTCTCACAGGCTGCAGATGCAGGAAGAGCTGTGTTGACTTTTACTGACAGCTTCTTGATCTGAGGAAAGCCATGCAATACATCCATACTTCCAGTGAATGGACATGAAAGGTACCTCTCCAGCTCCCCTGCTTCTGGATTTCCTGACCCCATGGACCCAAAGAAGTCATCTTCATCAGATAGGCTGCTGTTTGTGCTGGCCTCACCCAACTCTGTGTCTAGTTGATGTCTGATGAAAGATGTATGGTTAGGTCTGTGCATTAGTGTGCTGTATAGACTGCCGAGCTGCTGATGTTTGGCATGAAAAATTTTATCACACCGGAAATGTTTTTTTCCCTAACTTTTGTCAGCCTTTTTTCTCCCCTAACTAACACTATAATCCCAAATCACAGTAACAAGAAAAGTCATTATATGTCAAAATCTAGTGGCTCACAACTTAATGGATAACATGCATATTTACCAGCTTTTAAGATGCTCTCCTCTGTGGTCCATGATGTTCTGAATCTTGGTATTAGTATTGCAGCTGCAATCAGCTCAGGGTCTTTCATCATTTCTCCAAAACGTTTCTGGATTCCATCCCGCAGCGCATCAACAGGAGGTCTACACATTTTGCAAGATGACTCCAGCTTCCTCAGCTTCTCCAGCAACTGGTAAAGTGTTGGCAGCAAGAAGCCCATGTGCACAGATGATTCCCCTTGGAGGATATTAAGGGCCATGGCAACAGGCTTCATCACAGCAGTGTACTCAACCAAAAATCCAATTTCAGCAGGATTGAACCTAAAAAAGGTGTAAAAACAGAAATAGGTCATAGCCATTTCTACAGCAATGTAATAACTGTGAATTGTCTGTAAAATTTGCAAATGATTGTAAAATGAGACAGTAAAACTATAAGTAATTGATAATATTTACATTTTTTCAGTGTCAGTCAAAGTCACTTAAAAAAAGGGGTGGATTCACACATTAGTCACAATTTAATATTTAAAAACAAGTTCCATCAACTTACATCTTTATCTAATGCCGTGCAAACATTGCGGATTGCTTTCTCTCCTTGCTCTTTATGAATGCGCACAAGTCTTTCCACAGCAAGGAACAGGGAGCTCGAACGAGTTTGATTGGGTCGAAGAAACTGCAACTTGCACTAACGTTCCACTGTTTCATAAGCCATGATTGACCTGCTGGTTTTATTCCACAGAGCATGACATTTTGCAAAAGCAGACCGAGACAGTCTCTTGTATGTATCATTGGTAGCTTCTGCAGCAGTGGCATCAACTGTTGATATAAGATTGAGTAGATGACATGCACACTTTTGGTGCCTTGGAAGCTGGTACTCCAGACCTGTATTGTCATCCAAATGGCAAACACATCTTGATACTCCACCTCTAACTCACTGTCTTCTGCATCATCAAGGATAGACCCACTATCCTCCTTCCAATTAGTTGTTTCTTCCTCTTTGTCCTCACCATATAATCGAAAGGCCTTCAAGAAGTTTGAACCACTGTCTGTTGTCGTCCGGGTCACTTTTTCTCTGATGTGATACTCTGAATGGATTTCCTCTAATGCAGCAGCAAGAACATCAAATGTGTGTGAACCTTTAAGAGGTCTACAAGCAGAATGCCTTTCTAAAGAGATGTCATCTATCCAGTGACAAGTCACTCCTAAGTAGCTATGCTGTCTGGCAAGACCAGCAGTCTGTTGTGGTAGCAACATAGTTCACAGTGCTCAATTTTTCGATGATTATGCTTTTCATGTTCTTCACAGCGTCTTGTATTTTTGAGCACAATGTTTTCCTTGTCATTACTGTACACTGAGGTTGCAAGGTTTCCATCATAGTCTTGAAGGACGATGTCTCAACTATAGAAAATGGTTGGTTGGCCTCACATACGTAAGCAGTAGCTTGTCAAATGTTGCTTGTGTTATTCGCCTAGAGCCAGTGAAAGAGTCTGTAAGTTTTGCATTCTTCATAGGTGGCTCGGTAGAAGAGGATGACTTTCGTTTTCTGTGGCTGTCCATTAATTCCGTATACATCCTCAATTTGTTGGAGTGAACCCTCTGTTGACAGAAAAAAATAGACCATGAAATGACATGTGACTAAGCAATTTCTATACAGTTCTTAGAAAAAAAGAGAAAAAAAAAGATGATCCCACATTTTTAACCCTCCTGTCATGTTCAACCCCCCCACCCATTGACTGAACGACCCACTGAACGACCAAATGAAAGGCCCCGAACGACCCACTGAATGACCAAATGAAAGGCCCTCTGAACGACCCACTGAATGACCAAATGAAAGGCCCTCTGAACGACCCACTGAATGACCAAATGTGAAAGGCCCCCTGAACGACCCACTGAATGACCAAATGTGAAAGGCCCTCTGAACGACCCATTGACGCACCCACACAACTGAATTTGGTGGTGAAAACTGTTTGTTATGGTAATTTAAGAGCTGTTAAAACAGACCAGTCAATTTTGAATGGGAACACTAAAGTAAGGGGTGGGGGATGAACGCGAGGGATAAACTAGCACAAAAAACATTTTTCACCACTAAATTCAGTGAAGTGGGCCGTTCAGTGAGTGGATTCCAGTTCATTTCCTATGGCAGTTACTTTTGTCCGGGAACACCACAGGTGTAACAATGCTGATTAAAACACTCAAAATTCAATGAAATAGGTGATCATTACTTTTATATGTTCAAGTGCATAGTGCAGAGGATATCATTATGCAATCAGATGTAAAACACAATATTTATGGGTGCTTTAAGTGTGAATCAGATAGATTTGACCGGAAGACTACAGGAAGGAAAGAGAAATAAAGTCGTGCCTACATTACATGGGTTTCCACTTAAAAAAGAAATTCCAGATTAAGTTCAAAACAAGAACGTATGCAAGGCTTAGCAGTGCTAGTCACTAGATTCTCCTTCAAAAAACAAACAAAACAAAAACAAAAAAACCTTAGCTTTTCCTCATAAAGTTCTACACCTTAAAACTGTACTTCTCTGAAGCAAGAGTCAGGACAAAAAGTCACTTGTGGAGAAAAGAAAAATATTAAAACGGCTTAATTACTAATGTAGTTTCTAGGAGAAAGGGAGTGATTCTGGATATGTGCATTTTCTTTTTTAAATCATCTCATTTTTAATATGGGCAAGACCTAAGACTGTGATTCTGTAACCCACGGGTGTCAAGCTCCAGTCTTCGAGGGCCTGTGTCCTGAAACTATTACACGTCCTCACCGCGACACGCCGAATTATTGCTTATTAGGACATTAGCAAGACTCTATGGTACTTGACTGCATGCTGAGGTGGCAAAATTCAGCCATTTAATTCATGTGTGTTGGACTATGGACACATCAAAAAAGTTGTAGTACACCGACTCTCAAGAAATCAAGCTCGACACAGCGGCTGTAAGACTGACATCCACTTAACCACAGCTAAAAAAGAAATTTAAAGCAAACTTACCGCAACATGTTTCCTCAGGTTAGATGTTGAGTTTTTGTATGCTGAGACGTTGGTTTGCTTTGGCTCACACAGAAGACATCGCATTATATAGCTGTCCTTTTGTACTCCTTTAAAGTGAAACATGCTTTGCATATGCGGCCAAGGGTGTTTGTCCTGTTCAGTGTTAGCGGAGACGGTTGCCATTTTTTGATGTATTTCTTCTGTCTGTCTTTGGAAGTTGAAAAGGCTTGGGCTACTCGGCCTGCCATTTTATATCTGGTCATGTGACCGCATGGCTACGTCTACGTAGTGAAAGAGTTACCGGTAGCTCCAGTGGCGGCATGATCCATAATTTATATTAGTAGTATTATCCAATGTGTGAAATTAATTATTAAAAAAAGTAACGAGTCGAATTTTGCAAATGTAGCGGAGTAAAAGTACCGTTTCTTCTTCACAAATGTACTCAAGTAAAAGTAAAAAGTATCGTGGAAAAAAGGTACTTAAAAAGTAAATTTTTTTCAAAAACTTACTCAAGTAAATGTAACGGAGTAAATGTAGCTCGTTACTACCCACCTCTGGTTACAATGTAGCTTGCCATCACCAGTGTGTGAATGTGTGTGTGAATGGGTGGATGACTGGATGTGTAAAGTGCTTTGGGGTCCTTAGGGACTAGTAAAAGCGCTATACAAATACAGACCATTTACCATTTAAAAGTTTTTAGTGAGATTACATGTTTAATCCTGAGCTAACATTCACTTTTTCCTCCAAGTCTCTGGTGTCTAACATCACCTTCAGCACTCCCGTTCTGTCTCAGCTCACACTCACCTCGCTCCTAACTGTTCTAACTTTGTGTGATTTTGTTATTACTGCAGTTCCCCCAGTGTGACTGCCACAAATGTCTGCTTATCTATTTGGTCATATTCACACACTGAACGAAGCTCCTGACCTGTGTAGGTACACATGATGGTGGAGGAGCCTCTGACCTTTAGTGACGTCTGTCCTCCTGTTACAGGTGTGTGTGTGCTGCTGCTGTTTGCACCGACTGTTTCTGCAGGTGAGTTGATGAAGTGAAAACAATCAGTGAGACTCCAACAAGGACGCAAATCCATTTATCTGTGTGTGTGTGTGTGTGTGTGTGTGTGTGTGTGTGTGTGTGTGTGTGTGTGTGTGTGTGTCCTCCAGTGTCTCTGTCTGTCAGTCCAAACCTTCAGCAGGTCTTCAGTGGATCTTCAGTGGATATGAGTTGTGTTGATGATGGACAGACAGCTGATGGATGGACAGTGAAGAGGACCAGAGGAGGACTCACTGAGGACTGTGGAGCAGCTCCAGGCTTTGGGAGGCTTCTTGGTTCCTACTGTGTTGTGGATCTTTCTGCTCCCAGTGAAACCTTCTGGTGTGGGGACTCCTCTGGACAGCAGAGTGACAACGTCTCCTTCAGTGTCCAATCAGACACTACAGGTGAGATGTTCCAGCTGTGACTCTGTCTCTGTGTGACTCTGCTCTCATTAACTCTGTTTGTCTTTGATGGTCAGATAAAGGTGTCATTCTGGAGATCCCTGCACTTCCTGTGAGGACAGGAAGTGATGTCATTCTGCGCTGCAGACAGAGGAATGGTGCCACAGCAGCTTATTTCTTCATTAATGGAAGTCATCATGGTCTTAAACCGGAGCACATCATCACTAAGTTCCAGCATTCTCATGAAGGTCTCTACTCATGTTCTACTGATCAGGGTGGAAAGTCTCCTGAGGGCTTTCTGAGGGTCAGAGGTCAGAACACTGACATCACTTCCTGTTTAAAAAAAGTGACGTAACATTTTGACCTGATAATAGACTGACTGAACCTTCTTCATCATCTCTCCTGCAGATCCTCCCACAGTTACTCATCCTCCTCCTCACTCTCCTCCTCCTCCAAGCACCTCCACAAACTTTGCTCCTCCTGTAAAACCTCCTTTTACTTGTCCTCCCTCTCTCCTGGTCCCTTTTGTAGCAGTTCTGGTTTCTGGGGTTCTCCTGGTTCTGGTTCTGGTTTTCTTCCTCTGCTGGAAACTTAAAGGTATGAAAGTTCTCACTCACCCGATATGAACAGATGTAATCTGATTACTGTGCTGACCTTCTGACCCTACATAAATTAAATGGCTGGGTCACCTCCGTCCAGAGCAGTAAGTCTTACTCGTCCAAACATGCAGTCATGGTGGGTTTGAATGTATAACTGAGTGATGCTGCTCAGTGATTCTTCAATTTCCTCTGTGACCTTTCAAAATAAAATGTGTATTTGGGTCACCTCTGACACATAAAGCTATATTATGCCACAGTTTGTTCTTTTAGTGTGGAAGATGTCACAATGTAGTATAAAAAGAATAAATTAGTGACATTACATTTCATCAGCTTTCAGTTCTTTAGGATTAATCATAGAGCAAGGCAGTAGTTCTCTTGCTGATTCCAAGAATAAGTATATTATATAAAAAAATGTTTCTTCACAGAATCTATCATATCCAGCACAGAGTACTGTAGTCTGTAATAACATGTTAGTGTCAACAAGCTATTTGACTGTCTTGGAAAAGCAAAATACTCTATGAAGCTAATCTTCTCAGTAAGTAACACATAGCATAAATGCTTAATAATGGTGTATTGTAACAAGTTACTTTTGAACCTAATGTCTCCCAACATTGGCTAACACAACAAGGATCCCAAAGACTAGCCCTAAACACAGATTTCACATATACTGAGGGTCACCGTATTGATGTTCATGTGTTTCCTCCTCTCTTTTCAGGAAGTAAAAACCCATCTCCTCTTCCTGTGGATGTGACCTATGCTGATGTCACGATCAATCAGAGAGCCAATAGGAGAGGTAGGCTGTCTTTTCCAGCTAGGTACTTGCTGTAATCTCTAAATCTATGTTAAAAGGAGTGCTTGTACTGCTGAAGGCTGAAAACTACTACCTCTATGAATGTCTGTGAATCTGTGTGTTCTCCAGACAAACAGCCTGCTGATACACGAGCCGTCTACTCTGATGTTAGGACTCAAACTTCAGGTACAAATGAACAGAAAACAGGTGATGATGAATGTTTTCTCTTTCATGTTTGTTCTATTATGAGTATTATTATCATCATTACGATTATACTATTCTGTTATTGTGAATCTTAGTTTCCCCGTAGCTGTGTCTATTTCCACAGTTAGTGTTGTGTAAACTTATAGTGCTGTTTTCCCATGTGTGCTTCCTATATGTTGTATTCTGATTTCCTATTTACTCGATGTTGTATTTTCAGCTAAAGGTGTGCCTAATGTTAAGTCCTGCCCACCTGTCAAGTCTACATTTGTTTTCACAACTTTTGCCTTATGACATCAGTATGTTCATAAGGGACATGTACATACAGTTGGAAAAATACAGGAACATGCAGGCTATCCGGTCTTTACGTCTGACGTCATTAGTCGTGCCTGGATCCAAATTCCACTTCAGGTCCCTAAGTCACATGAACACTGCGGCATCACTGAGAGTTAAATAAATAATAATAATAAATAAAATGATCAGCGTTGCTGCTTTAACAGGTGTAACAATTAAGTTTAAAATCCATGCATCCATGAAAACAGAATTTATTACATTTAATGGATTTAGAGGTTAGCGGGAAGTTAGCTCGCTAATTTCCACTGAAACATGACACATCTCTGTCAGTGCGCCCCAGGGTGGCTGTGGCTGCAACGTAGCTGCCATCACCAGTGTGTGAATGTGTGCGTGAATGGGTGGATGACTGGATGTGTAAAGCGCTTTGGGGTCCTTAGGGACTAGTAAAGCGCTATACAAATACAGGCCATTTACCATTACACCATGTTCTGAATGAGAGATTTATGAAAACATTAAAAAAAAAACCCTCTGCTTTCACTTCCAACATAGATGAAGACTACGTGATTGCCAGCTACACAGCTATGTTAGCCTAACATAAACACAGTGAAGCTGGAGGATGAACGCTAACTGTTTTCCAATTGATAAAAGTTAACATGAGGGTTCCTGATGGTTAGGGACAAATGCAATCGCATGGCAGGATGCTGTAAACGGACCAAACTTCAGTCAGGAGAACAACTGCGATAATCCATCCACAATAGGTAGTCATTAATATACTGCTGCATGGGCTGGGCTGTAGTTACAGCGTAAGGTTTTAAACACTGAGCTTGTCGCGGCTGCTGAGGCAAGCCGTGGTGTGCTTGTGGAGTAAAGGACCCAAAATGCAGGCTAAGGCTGTGAAGCGAGCTATCGTGTATTTACAGAGTGGCATAAACAGAAAATGAGGAGCGAAAAGCTACCAAAACCTATACTGGGAAAAATAAGGACAAAACCTGAAAACATGACACACAGGCCGACACATGAGATGAGACGCAGAGAGAAGAGGAGACCACCAACTTAAGCTGAACAAACACTGTGATTTTTTTCAGTCACGTTATTCAGCTCCTGCTCAAACTGTACAATTGAATCACAGGGGTTAGAAGTTTTTAGGTCACGATGCAGGGTCTCACACTATACGGCCTGATGCTCTGATGCTACCTGAGTGCTCACACTGCGTCCATAACATGAAGCTTATAACACAAAATCTGTCCCTGTCTCTTCCTCTCTGAAGCGCATGTGTTAAAAAAATCCACACACTGCTTCAGAAACACTGTGCCAAGGTTTCATTCATCTGAACAGAGTCATGTGACCAGTGATGTCCAAATCTTCAGTCAACACGTCACTGCTTCAGTGCCTGATTAAGTTCAAGGAGCTTGGAAAGAAAAGCTTCTGAAATTTAAGTTTCTTGAAGGTTTTTCATCCAAGAAGCTTCATCCGTTCTAAGAGTAATTGGTAGAGAGTCCCAGATTTAACTCCCATAGGAGTGTTCCTAAGAGGGTCTTGGACCCCCTATTGACCCTCTACCTAATCATACCAGCCAAGACTGCAATCACTTGGATGAATGAGAACCTTCGCAGACATACCTGATTCAGCGGTTTATAAGGAAATTAATCATTCTAAGGATTTGTGCTGTGTTTAGGTGATTTTGTGTGAGAGATGGTGACCAAGTGTCTTACATGATCAGACACATGGAGCCTTGAAGAGAGGACCCTCTGCCTGCTCCTATATAAAAACCAGCTCATCAGAAATTCTGCTCCCAGGTCTAAATGTACAATTTTATTTACATATCACCTTTCAAGAAAAAAGATCACAAAGTGCTTCACACATAAATCCAAAGGCATAAAACATAAACAGACAAAAGTTAACCAAATCCAATTCTAAAAATATGTTTTAGTTGTTTTTTTAAAAGACACTACTGAGTCCAGAGGTCTTAAGCTCAGTGGGAGATGGTTCCACACTCTGGAAGCCACAGTGGCAAAAGCTCTGTCTCCCTTCGTTCTTAGCCTTAAATACTGTAAAATAAGTGGGCCCAAACCACATGACCTCAGGGACATGATATGGACATAGGGCTGTAGAAGTTCAATGATGTAGGCAGGCAGGTTTCATGAAGAGCTCTAAAAGTCAGAACCAGAATCTTAAAATGGACTCTGAATTCAATGGGGTGCCAGTGCAGCTGTATTAGCAACAGTGTCACATGACATGCGAGTACTTCGAAGATTTGGTCAGAAGCCTTCCTGCAGCGTTTTGAACAACCTGCAGAAGGTTTTAAGGAATATTAGGAATAAAAAGGAAAGTTTGTGTTTGTCCCTGTGTGTGTGTGTGTGTGTGTGTGTGTGTGTGTGTGTGTGTGTGTGTGGTACACTGTAATTTCTGCCTGTAGGGAAGTTACCTGGAAGATATAAACATGTTAAACACACATACAAGTGTGTGATACTCTAATCCTGTGTGTGTGTGTGTGTGTGTGTGTGTGTGTGTGTGTGTGTGTGTGTGTGTGTGTGTGTGTGTGTTACAGAGCAGTCACCTGATCCATGTGCTGTGTACTCATCAGAGACAGCAGGTAACATTTACTCACAGGTGTATTTAAATAAAAGCCAGAGGTGAACAGCTGATATCAGTGATGTTTGTCTGTGAACAGGAAGCTGAGGACACACTCGGTCTGATGGACCACCTTCATCCTTCACTCTGCTCCTCTTTCAGTGCCAGCTGAGGCATCATCACTTATTCCTGAATCTTCATTAGTCAGAGGGGAAGAGTTGTATTTTTAAAATTAGTTTTGCCGTTTTCATTCTTCTGCAGACATGTGAACGACTTTAAAGGCTCCACATACATGTAATAAAGAAAGGACCTGTGTTTAATAAAAGTTTGTTTAAAAGAATTCCAGATGTGTCTGTGTTTGTTAAATCTATCAGCCTGTATCAGTCAGTCCCTGTGAGGTCCTGATATCTGTCTGAGACAAGCTGAGTCCTGTAGGTCTGGGTGATTTGATAATCAAGCTGCTGGTTGGTACTTTGCTGTCCCACTCACAATCATCAGCTGATGCTTTTACCAGTGTAAGTTTAGTATGTTTAATGAAGCAATGCATGAATTTACATTGATACTGTGAATATTTTCAGACTCACAGGTCCACATCATGTCACAGTTTGGTGTCAGAGGGACTTGCTCTTGGATGAGTCCTCACTTTATAGTTAGATTTTATTTTTAGCCCAGGCCCTACAGAAATATCAGACCATAGCTGCTTCTTGCTTCTGCCTCCCTGCCTCAGATCCTTTACTTCTGTGATGAAGCATATGTGTAAGTCAACAAGGAGATCTGTAATCACTGCTTGATTTTAAATGATTTTTTGCATCACTACCACTTTCTCACACTGCCAATTGATTGATTGATTGAAGCCTTTATTAGTCACTTGCAGTTGCCTGCAGCTAAATTGGACCTCTTCAGACCGTACATACAATACACAAACATGACAGTGGGGAAATAGGTCAGAACAGGTAGCATAAAGAAAACAATGAAATGTATAACACAGAAGGGCAGTCGAGGAGGAAAAAGAAATTCTGCTAATCCTGATCCCTAAAAGGGGAAAAAACACATACATTTGGCCAAAATGTTTTAATGTTTTTTGTTATTAAACATTTGCACATAAATAAGTGACATAATATTCAGTACTTACTTTTAACAGTTTTCTCTTCGGCCGCCCCGCCTCAGCCGTCTGCCGTTTGTTTCGGCAAAATTATCCACATCCACCGCTGTGCTATGAATTCTGGGATATGTTGGGCCACGGAGGATACACCGACCCATCCTTCAAATTCGAGAAATAAATGATGAATTTAAGGCTGCATT
>NW_027052364.1:0-42671 GCF_036321145.2 Pelmatolapia mariae | reverse complement strand
GTTATCAAGCGCAGTTGCCAGGACTGAAACGCTACAGCAGAATGCACAAAGGTATTTCAGCAAAGAACAAGTGATAGCACAAGTCTAGAGGAGAGAAAAGAAGCAGAACTTGTTATTATCAAGCTGGTTCAGGAAGAAGCATTCTTAGATGAGATAAAGAGCTTGAAACGAAAGACGGTAGTTGAAAACAGTCCACTGTGCAAGTTAAATCCTTTCTTGGATGATGAAGGGATCTTAAGAGTGGGAGGATGTTTAAGTCAAGCCACGTTGCACCCTCATGTGAAGCACCCAGCAATTCTGCCAAAGAATAGCCACGTAGCAGCTTTACTAATCAAGCATTTTCACGAAAGAATCTATCATCAAGGACATGGAATGACAATGAACGAACTGAGAGCGAATGGTTGGTGGATCCTGGGATGCAGCGGTTGCAGTTTCATCACATATTTTTAAATGTGTGGACCTGCAGGAAGTACAGAAGATCCACTGAAGAGCAAAAAATGGGTGACTTGCTACAAGATAGGACAGCAACAACACCGCCTTTTA
Source organism: Pelmatolapia mariae (assembly GCF_036321145.2). Lineage (NCBI taxonomy): Eukaryota > Metazoa > Chordata > Actinopteri > Cichliformes > Cichlidae > Pelmatolapia > Pelmatolapia mariae. The sequence continues at coordinate 42,128 of NW_027052364.1, read as the reverse complement.
CTTACGTTGGCATGGACTGCTTTGGTCCAATCTATGTTAAGAAAGGAAGAAAGACTCTCAAAAAATATGGTCTTTTGTTTACCTGTCTATGTTTAAGAGCCATACATATAGAAGTGGTTGATGACATGACAACTGCTTTAAGGGCATTCATTGCCATAAGAGGAGATGTTCGACAGCTAAGATCCGACCAAGGAACAAATTTTGTTGGTGCTAGGAGAGAGTTCATGGAGTTAATGAAAGGAATGGATAAAGAAAAGACTAAGACTCTAGGATGTGAATTTCTCATGAAACCCCCAACAGCAAGCCATATGGGAGGTGTCTGGGAGCGTCAAATAAGGACTATAAGAAGTGTTCTTACTGCTATTCTAGATCAGTCATCACAAAGCTTGACTGCACCTCCTTAAGAACCTTTCTGTATGAAGTCATGGCTATCATCAACAGCAGACCACTCACGACTGAACATTTGAATGATCATCAGGCCCTGAACCATTGACTCCAAACCACATCTTAACAATGAAGTCCAAGATCATTCTGCCCCCGCCTGGAGAGTTTGTCAAAGAAGATGTTTATCTTAGGAAGAGATGGCATCGAGTGCAGTGTTTGGGCTAATATGTGTTGGACCCGATGGAAGAAAGAATATCTTCTAAATTTACAAGAGCGACAAAAGTGGCGGAAGAACAGAAGGAACATCAAGGTTGACGACATTGTCCTTCTACAAGATGATCTGGCACCACGCAATGAGTGGAAGATGGCTAGAGTCACAGAAGTTTATCCAGGATCAGATAATAGAGTGAGGAGAATAAAGTTGCTCATCAGTGATAATACACATGACAAAGGAGGGAGCTGCACAGCTAAACAGTTTTTCTTGAGAGACCTGTTCAGAAAGTGGTTACTCTCTTAGAAGCAGACTAAATGGTTGTTTGCTGGAAGCTAACTGACAAAGGGTTGATAACGAGAATTCTTTGGTGATAAGTAGAAATGCTTATTTGCAGAGACTATTTCATTAGGGAAATCCCATGTAAAGGTTTTTGTGATTTGGTGGGAGTGTAGCTGTTGGCATGATGACATTGTATATAATTTGGATTATTTCTTTATCTTGTCAAGATCCATGTCATGATTGTAAATTGTGTAAGCTGTACATTACTTTAAGTTTGTTTTTATGTAGTTAAAGTTTTTGGTGCTTTTATTTTGAAAGTCAAGTTCTCTTACAAGTTGCGCTAGTTTCCTGTTTGGGTAGAAAGAAGAAAACACCTATAAGCGCACAGAAAGGATGGTTTTTATTGAAAGACATGTTAAGTGGGACTTTAACTACATATGGTTAAACGGTTAAAGGAAACCTCAGAAGAACGGCGGCTAATTCCCTTTTTTGCAGCATGCAGCCAACAAGGTATTTATTGATTTATCGTGTTTGTTGTACAGTGTTTTAGTGCTGTGTCTTACACTGAGTTTTATTTTGTTAATACTGTATAGTTTTCACGGTGGCTTTGGAGAGAAGTCTTCAAATAAACCAGTGACAGAAAACCACTTGCGTCTGCCTGTGCTTCGAGGGAATTATACCCACTCTCCCCTTCACTTTTTGCAATTTTTATTGAACCACTAGCAGCAGCATTTAGACAGGCTACAACAGTTAAGGGCATAAAATGTAAGAACGTAGAACATAAAACAGTCTCTATGCGGATGATGTGTTGCTTTTTCTCCAAAACTCACAAACCAACCTTTCTGAGGTAATTAAACTAATAAACTGGTTTTCAAGAGTTTCAGATTATTCAATTAACTGGTCAAAGTCTACAGTTCTTCCAATTAACTGCTGCTTCCATAATTCTTCTTCTGCCCACTACAATATGGAAATATTCAATATTTAGGTATTAATGTCTCTCCTAAGCTTTCAGACTTAACTAAATGAAACCACATTCCCACTTCTAAAGAAAGTAGAAGGCGATCTGACTAGATGTAAATCTCTACCCATATCACTCATGGGAAGGGTCGCCACTATAAAAATGATGATCTTGCCAAAAATAAATTATTTATTTTCAATGATCCAGAGCAAACACTCACAAGATTGGTTCAGATCTCTGGATTCGTGTATTTCTAATTCCTTTGGAAAGATAACCCCCGATTATGAGCTTAAAAACACTACAAAAGAACCAAAGATAAAGGAGGACTAGATCTGCCTAACTTTCAACAATACTTCTCAGCCAACAGGCTTCAGTTCATCTCAGGATGGTTAAAACATACCTTCTTAGATGAGCCCTGGCTAGATGTAGAACAGGCACTATGCAATAATCTAGAGATTTCAGACCTACCATTTATCAGCTCAAACATCAAAAGACATGAATGCTTTAAAAGCATCAACATCAGCTCTTCTCTGACAGCATGGTGGGGAGTTTCTAAAAATAACGGAGTCTTCATTAATCTCATGCAAACGTACACCTATATGGAATAACCCTGACATATTACAAAACAATAATATGATTAATTTTCCAGATTGGAGTTGTAAATGAATTAAATACTTGGGACAATATATTGGAAGGAACAGACTTTATTTCGTTTGACAGACTAGTTATTACAATATGGGATCAACAAGAAAAAGATTTTTAGAATATCACAACTTAAATCCATAGTAAAAAAGAAATGTAACCTCTGCCAAGTTGAATTACAAACACCACCAAGTGCGGTATATTTTCTTACTCCTTAAATCCCCCACATTATTGTCTAAAATATACAGAACACCTTTCTAGCATAGATGAATGTACGCTCTTTGGTTCTGTCCACCAGTTCAGAAGTTTTGGCGCGGGATATGTGAAGACTTATCAAAGTGTCTGAAATGTAAAATTCCAACCTAACCTTTAGTGTGTTTGTTGGGAAAATTGGATGAACTAATACAGTCCACATGGTTTTTACTGCCCTATGCATTGCCAAGAAAACGGTCCTCATGAACTGGAAAAATAAAAATAATCTTAATTCTAGCCAATATAGAAACCATCTAATAGATCACATTAGCCTTGATACAGCCTCTGCCACCACATTAGATCAATCCCTTTGGGCTCCTTTGATCAGCTCCATCACCTGCTCTTAGGCTCTTAGAGGGTGTTTTTCTCGTGGCTGCGTGCAGCGGGGCTGGGGGAGGGTCTGTGCTGGCGGACACAGGTCTGGCCTGGTGGCCTGGGCTGCCCCTGAGTGGATCCCAAGGCAGGCGTGGGGGCTTGTGGTTCAGGGGTGCTTTGCCTTCGTGCTAGGGCTCTGGCTGGGCCTTGAGGGCTTCGGTCCTCGTTGGTGTGTCGCCGAGGATGTGGGCGGGTGGGTGCACGGGGGCTCAGCCCTGGCGCAGGGGTCCTCTGGTGCATCGGCCTAACTAGGGGGCTATTCAACTGGCAGGGAGGTTGTTCCCTTCTGTGCAGGAGTCACTCTGCAGGTGGGGGAGAGAAATAGGAGAGGTGGAGAATAAACTCAACCTGGGTGTCTGTTGTCTTGTGTAGTCTGGGAGATGATTGAATGTTGGGTGGGTACAGTTTCCTCTGCGGTGGGGTTGGGTGGGCTGGCCCCGGGTCCTGTGGGGCTTGGCGGTGCTGCTGCCGTAGGCCCCGGTCTGGATGGTTCCTGGGCCCCCTTGCCTTGGTGGGTGTCAGAGGGACGGGGGTGCCTACTGGGGTCAGCGGGGTAGCTGAAATCTGTGTCAGCTCCCAAACAGACAAAAAACAAACTAAAAAACCAGCAAAAAACAACTTAAACATAAAAAAATCACAAAGAAAGAACAATACAGTATCCACATGTGAAACTAAAAGAGTCTGTTTAATATATAAAGTCCTTACACTCCCTTGCTCCACCACCACTAAAGCAGTTCATTAGGCATAAAGAAAGCTCAGACAGACCACTCGAGCTACAACCCGAGGAAACTTGTTTATACCTGACAGACGGACAGCATTTGGGCAGAACGTCCTCTCTGTTAAGGGTGGCCATCTGTGGAACAGTCTTCCTCAATCCATCAGAGAATGCTCGACATTCAATTTGTTTAAGGCAAAGGTTAAAAACTGGTTATGGACAAATCAAGTGTGTGATCATGTATGAGTTGTATAGTTTTAATGTTTTATTTGGGAACAGAAATGGTGTGTATGTGTAAGTTTTGTGATAGAGTTTTTATTATGAATGAATGATGATTTTTTATGGAAATTAGCCTTTGGCTATAATCTGGCATGTTTACATTCATGTATTTTTTTTTTTACATTTATGTTCATTAACATGCACTGTCCTAAAATAAATAAAAAAACACACACATCTGAACCAAAGAGTAAAACAGTGAAATGTGGATTATTAAATATTAGGTCTTTCCCCTCCAAGTCTCTGTTAGTACATGACTTAATAGTTGATCAACAAATCGTTTTCTCTGCCTTACAGAAACCTGGTTGCAGCTGGATGATTATGTTAGTTTAAATGAATCAACACCCCCGAGTCATTCTAACCACCAGAAACCTCAAAGCACAGGCCGAGGGGGGCGGTGTGGCAGCAATTTTTCACACCAGCCTATTAATCAATGAAAGACCAAGACAGACTTTTAATTCATTTGAAAGCCTGATGCTTTGCCTTGTCCACCCCAGCTGTAGAACTCAGAAACCAGTCTTACTTGTTATCATATATCGTCCACCTGGGCCTTACACAGAGTTCTGTCTGATTTTTTCAGACTTTTTATCTGATTTAGTGCTCAGCTCAGATAAAATAATTATTGTGGGTGATTTTAACATCCATGTTAGATGCTAAAAATGACAGCCTCAACACAGCATTTAATCTGTTATTAGACTCAATTGGCTTCTCTCAAAATGTAAAAGAACCCACCCACCATTTTAATCACACTCTAGATCTTGTTTTAACATATGGCATAGAAACTGAACATTTAACAGTGTTTCCTGAAAACCCTCTGCTGTCTGATCATTTCCTGATAACATTACATTTACAATAATTGATTACACAGCAGTGGAGAGTAGACTTTATCACAGTAGATGTCTTTCTGAAAGTGCTGTAACTAAGTTTAAGAACATAATCCACCCACTGTTATCATCTTCAATGCCCCTGTACAACATAGAGCAGGGGCAGATATCTGAACGCTACTCCAACAGAGTCGATTATCTTGTTAATAATTTTACCTCCTCACTACGTACGACTCTGGATACTGTAGCTCCAGTGAAAACTAAGGCCTCAAATCAGAAGTACCTGACTCCGTGGTATAATTCTCAAACACGTAGCCTAAAGCAGATAACTCGTAAGCTGGAGAGGAAATGGCGTGTCACAAATTTAGAGGATCATCATTTAGCCTGGAGAAATAGTTTGCTGCTTTATAAGAAAGCCCTCCGCAAAGCCAGAACATCTTACTATTCGTCACTGATTGAAGAAAATAAGAACAACCCCAGGTTTCTCTTCAGCACTGTAGCCAGGCTGACAAAAAGTCAGAGCTCTACTGAGCCAACAATCCCTTTAACGTTAACTAGTAATGACTTCATGAACTTCTTCACAAATTAAATTTTAATCACCAGAGAAAAAATTACCAATAATCATCCCACAGATGTAATATTATCTACAGCTACTTTTAGTACCATCGATGTTAAGTTAGACTCTTTTTCTCCAATTAATCTTTCTGAGTTAACTTCAATAATTACTTCCTCCAAACCATCAACATGTCTTTTAGACCCCATTCCTACAAAACTGCTCAAAGAAGTCCTGCCATTAATTAATTATTCGATCTTAAATATGATCAACCTATCTCTAATAATCGGCTATGTACCACAGGCCTTCAAGGTGGCTGTAGTTAAACCTTTACTTAAAAAGCATCTCTAGACCCAGCAGTCTTAGCTAATTATAGGCCAATCTCCAACCTTCCTTTCATATCAAAAATCCTTGAAAGAGTAGTTGTCAAACAGCTAACAGATCATCTGCAGAGGAATGGCTTATTTGAAGAGTTTCAGTCAGGTTTCAGAGCTCATCACAGCACAGAAACAGCTTTAGTGAAGGTTACAAATGATCTTCTTATGGCCTCTGACAGTGGACTCGTCTCTGTGCTTGTCCTGCTAGACCTTAGTGCTGCGTTTGATACTGTTGACCATAATATCCTATTTGTATAAAAGGCTCTGGGATTTTATGTCTATGTTCTGCAATATTGTGTAGGGTGGAGCCGTAGGAAATGACGTAGGCAGAAGCTGGGGGATAGTGCGCTGCTGCTCGAGAAGGGGAGATTGTTACCGTGAAATCTCTTTTTACCTTGTAAACTGTGTTCCTGGTTGCCATCCTTCGTTGCTCCGAGTGTTAAGTTCTTGACTGCAAGTAAGTTCCTTAAAGATGTCTATTTTCCGATCCTGATGTTCGCCGCGGCTTTAGTTACTTTCTACCGCGATATAGCAGCAAGTTTTCATCTCGTGACTAGAGGCATGCGCCGCTGGCCGCCGCCATTACGTAGTAATTTTATTCGGCCACACGATGGCGCCAAAGTCCTTCTGTTCACAGAGTGGATGTTTCAGCTATGTATGACATTCTCACTGTGTTTAATTGTGTATTTTCTGTGTTTAGAGCAAGAGATGTAAGATTGGCATAGTTCAGATCATATATGCTATATTATGTGTATATTCAGATGGATGTGTTGGTTTATTTCATTTTACTACTTTATGTTTATCTTAGTGAAGCTGTTTCTGTATATGTTTATATATTCATGTCAATTTGTTTGCTACTACAGACTGCTGGCAACACTGAGCATCTAGGTGGCAATAAAACAGCTGGCGGTGACAATCCAGCAAAGTGGAAGCCTGTTGTCCTCCTTCCTGTATCCTGACCGATACACCATCTTGTTAACTGCTGAACCTAAAAGAACTAGCCCACGCCAAGAACTCCTCAATACTATTAGAGCGATTAGAACATGCTGTAGGTATTACAGGTACTGCACTGCAGTGGTTTGTATCATATCTATCTAATAGACTCCAATTTGTTCATGTAAATGGAGAATCCTCTTCACACACTAAGGTCAATTATGGAGTTCCACAGGGTTCGGTGCTAGGACCAATTCTTTTTTTTTTGCAAATCTCTTATTATTAGCATTTTTTTTCTTTTAACAAACAGAAAGTACTCAAAAAACATTACCTAGTGATAAAAAAATAAATAAATAAGGGGGGGGGGGAAACATTTTATAAGAACAAAAAGAGGCAGTGGAGGAGTTGTAGTGAGTAGGAGATTGGTTCGGCCGCAGAAAACCCATTTCAAGTTAGAATGTATTCATAAAATAGAATACAAATTTAAGATTTCTATGTGGAGCCAAGCCATCATGTTGAAAATTTGTCAAATTTGGGACGTTTGTCCACAAAAGGGACAGTAATATCAGTTTCTGTCACCGAACCCCTCGTACAGATCATGTGCAGATCTAAAGATAAAGCACACACACCATAGTGATAATAGCAATAGAGGTTACATCCATAAAAATCCTCAGGGGAATACATGTCATTGTTATTATGCTTCTCAGAGAGTAAAGTCAATTCCTGTGGCAGAAATAATAAACATTGTCCATTTCTTCCAATTCTGAGTAAAGAGCTGTAGTTTCAGTCGTAGTGCGAAAGTTAATTTTTCCATTATGTATACTTTTTGAATTATGCTTGTCCAGTGGAGGATAGTTGGGGCTTCAGGCTTAAGCCAAAGCCTGGCAATGGCTTTTCTTGCTGCCGTAAGAAGAATCTTAGTTAGATACAAGTACTCTCTTTTAACGCTATCATCAATATTTCCTAAGAATGAAACAGTAGAGTCCTCAGGGACCTTGTAACCCAGGACTTTTAGTAAGGTATCATTAACTGTTGTCCAGTGTAAGGAAGAGGACTCCCTTACTACATTTATTTATATTACATTATCTGTATAGCACTTTAGAGCACACCTTTCACTTTATTAAAAGCACCTTATCAAGCACTTTATTTAGCATTGCACTTTAAGCATGGATTTGAGCAGTAAAACATTTGCATACAAGAAGTTTAATTATTTATTGAATATTTATTGGGAATTTTAAAATCAGTTGGTAGCCTTGTTTCAGATCCTGCACAGCTGCTCCTCATCAAGGAATGTGGTGGTTGTCTGTCAGGAAAGAAGAATGGTGATTGAGATTGTGATTAAGGTTTACCAGTAAGGAAAACTAATGCAAATAAGTGTTTGTAAGATAATGATTACTCACCTTTCTTGCCTGTGTCCTCTTCAGGGTGTTTGGGCAAATGTTTCCCCGGGGGTCCAGACACCATTTAAAGGTTCCGGGAGAGTCCATTGGTAAAGAGAGTGTGGTGAATCTTTTTGTGCTTGGGTTTCTGGGTTTTTATAATATTGGGTTTGGTGTAACATTAAAGTGTGAACTATTTATTAATATGAAAATGTGAAATGTATTTATGTATTTATTTATTCTAATTGATATATTATATACTGTGGTGGAAGGTTGGGATTTAAGAATTTACTTAAGAGTGGAATAATGGTTTGGTTTGTGACAGCTGAACATATTTAAGGCTGCCGGTTGTCATTAGAAGGAAGATTTTGTGCTGTGAAGAAGCTCGACAAGTGAATTGTTGTAAGGAGAGCTGTATGGCAAATAAATACTTTTGTTCCACTCCACTTCGTCCATCTCATTGTGTTTCCAGCCGCTAAGGGCCGCCCTGTTACAAGTGGTGTCAGGAGTGTGTCACCCATGCCACAGTGAGAAGATGATGACAAGCGGTGGAAGAAAGCCAGGCCAAGAGGAGCAGCCTGATGAAGGAGCTGGAGCTTCATCTGAGCTAGAGACCATTGCAGCAACAAGCCCTGAGGACAAATTGGAAGAGTTGACAGGGTTGGTGAAATCTCTTATGCGGTCTCAAGCAGCCAGAGACCAAAAGTGGGAGAAGGATTTGTCACGTCAGGACCAAAGGTGGAAAGGCATGCAGCATCAATTTCAGCAAATCCAGCTAAAAGTTAACGCTGTAATTGATAAGCCTGATCCACCAGAGGTGCCAGCGCCCCCTACAACACCTGAAGAACAAGAACATGGATTCAATGGTGAAGACATTCCAGTGGCCAGTGGGTCCAGGTCTTTAATTGAACCAAAACTTTTTCCTCTGTCACCAGAAGATGACATTGAACATTTTCTGACTACATTTGAAAGAATGGCAAACGTGTGCCGATGGCCCAGAGATGAGTGGGCTATTTGTCTGGTTCTCCTGTTGACAGGTAAAGCCCGCACAGCCTACATTCTTATGGATGTAACAGACTCTGAGAACTACGATAAAGTGAAAGAGGCAATTCTGGCAAAATATGAGATCACTGCTGACACCTACAGACGCCGCTTCAGATCTATGAAAGTTGAACCAGGTGAGACGGCACGTGAACTTTATGTAAGATTGAAAGACCTGTTTTCAAGATGGATTAAACCTGAGTAATCAACTGTAGAAGAAATATCTGAGCAGATAATTCTGTAGCAGTTTTTGAGAATGGTTAACCCAGAGCTGGAGATCTGGATACGTGAGCATGACCCGAAGACGGCAAAGGAAGCAGCTAGCCTTGCAGAGGTTTTCACTTCAGCCAGAAAAGGAAGCAAGAGCACCTACTTCAGCCGGGAGACCCACTATGCCCAACCAAGTAAGTCCATTGGGGGTGAACGGGGTTCTGGTCAAGTTCAGGCTAGAAATCTTTCTAGTTCTAAGCAGCTCCCTTCCCATAGACCTCACAATGTGAAGAAATCCTTTAAGTCTTCAGTTCAGGATATTAAATGTTATCACTGTCATAACTTTGGCCATACACAACAATTTTGCCCTGCCCTTAAGTCAAAACCATCTCTTTTGTGTGCAGTTCCAAGACCAGCCACAGAGCCAGTAAGAAAGAAAGCTTGTACTGTCCCTGTTTTAGTTAATGGGTGTAAAGAAGAAGCTTTGCTCGACTCTGGGTGTTTCCAAACTCTTGTACACTCTAGCATAATTTCAGGAGAAAAGCTAAGTGGGGTTGGGGCTACAATAAGTTGTGTGCACGGAGATGAACACAGGTACCCCACTGCTGAGGTTTACCTGACAGTGGGAGGTCAAACCTACTTGTTAGTGGTAGCTGTGGTTCCCAGTTTGCCATATTCAGTGATACTTGGTAATGACATCCCCACTCTCTTTGATCTAATACATAACTCAGATTATGACCCTCAAATGAGTGCTGAGAAAGACATTCAAGGCTTAGGTGATGAATCTGGAGGCTCACTTCCTCTAGATATGACAGTTGAACCATTTAAACCCTGTCATGTAGTCACAAGAGCACAAAGTGCAAAGGAAATGATGCAAGAGCTACCCTTTTTTGAGGAGTCTCTGGAAAAGGAGCCAGCGAAGATTGTGAGGTCTAGGGCTCAGAAAAGAAGAGAAAAGTTCAAAGGCTCAGGGGAAAAAGGTACAGCATTGTTTCCTAAGCCGAATAACCAGCTTGAGTTTGATGTTCCCTCAGATTTAGGTGCAATCCAAAGAAGCGACCCTACTCTAAAACCCTGGTTTGAGAAGGTAACAGAGGTAGAGGGGGCTAGTCAAGGTCAGGTAAGCAGTCTTGCAGATACTGTTTACCTAATTAAAGGAGGCATATTGTACCAGAGAAAGGGGAAGTGCGAAGCTATAGCACTCCCACAACAGTTCAGAAACAAAATTATGGATTTGGGTCATTCAATTCCATGGGCAGGTCATATGGCTTTTCACAAAACACTGAATAGGATCGGCAGCCATTTTGTTTGGCCAGGAATGTATGTCCAGGTTTCTGAGTTTTGCCGTTCCTGTGAAAAATGTCAGTTGACCTCAGGCAAAGGAGTAGCGCGAGCCCAGTTGCAACCACTGCCAATTATTGAAACACCGTCTGAGAGGACTAAAGCACTTCGCGCTTAAGAGAGGGAGGAGGAAATGTAAGGAAGAGGACTCCCTTACTACATTTATTTATATTACATTATCTGTATAGCACTTTAGAGCACACCTTTCACTTTATTAAAAGCACCTTATCAAGCACTTTATTTAGCATTGCACTTTAAGCATGGATTTGAGCAGTAAAACATTTGCATACAAGAAGTTTAATTATTTATTGAATATTTATTGGGAATTTTAAAATCAGTTGGTAGCCTTGTTTCAGATCCTGCACAGCTGCTCCTCATCAAGGAATGTGGTGGTTGTCTGTCAGGAAAGAAGAATGGTGATTGAGATTGTGATTAAGGTTTACCAGTAATGAAAACTAATGCAAATGTGTGTGTGAAATCTAGGAATAAAAGTGGTGCAATTAAGTGTTTGTAAGATAATGATTATTCACCTTTCTTGCCTGTGTCCTCTTCAGGGTGTTTGGGCAAATGTTTCCCTGGGGGTCCAGACACCATTTAAAGGTTCCGGGAGAGTCCATTGGTAAAGAGAGTGTGCTGAATCTTTTTGTGCTTGGGTTTCTGGGTTTTTATAATATTGGGTTTGGTGTAACATTAAAGTGTGAACTATTTATTAATATGAAAATGTGAAATGTATTTATGTATTTATTTATTCTAATTGATATATTATATACTGTGGTGGAAGGTTGGGATTTAAGAATTTACCTAAGAGTGGAATAATGGTTTGGTCTGTGACAGCTGAACATATTTAAGGCTGCCGGTTGTCATTAGAAGGAGGATTTTGTGCTGTGAAGAAGCTCAACAAGTGAATTGTTGTAAGGAGAGCTGTATGGCAAATAAATACTTTTGTTCCACTACACTTGCCTTCGTCCATCTCACTGTGTTTCCAGCCGCTAAGGGCTGCCCTGCTACATCCAGAATGGGTTCATTTTAGAGAAAGACCAGAAAATATGGGAGTGGTTAGCTGCCAAGTGACCACAGGTTCTCCAACAAGGCTGCTGTATGCCCAACTGCTTACTCCTAATGTGAGGAGTGATAAAAAACCTGATAAGACATTTCCAATTAAATTCCCGCCACTGTAGGGAATTTGTAGACGTTTGAAGCGAACCACATAACTGGTGCCATGTTTCATCTGTAATTGATAGTTTTAGTACCTGTTCCTATTTTGTCTTTACATATAAAGAGGTAAATCTTTGATTCTTAATCAAATTAGAGTATAATTTGGATACTAGTTTAGTAGTTTTCTGCTGATAGGCGTCGCACATTGTTTCAATTAGAGGGTTAATCATCTCAGCCTCAACTATCTCTTTATTGTAATAATCTCGAAGTTGTCGATATCCAAAATAATCCTGGTTTTCCAAGTCAAACATGTCTTTAAGGTCTTGGAAGCTGCTAACTTTGTCCTTTTTTGTAATTAGGCAGAAAGCAGTTAGGCCCCTGTTGGTCCACTCTTTGAAAGACCTGTCGTACTTTCCTGGTTTAAAACTCTTGTCCAAGGCTATCCATCTCAACTTCCTATGGCCATTTTGCAGTTTTAAATGTTTGACAATAGAGTGGCACATATGTACTGAAAACTGGGATATGGGATCGAGTTTTGACTCAATAATGTCAGTTAAGGTATTTTCTCCTAACAATGTCTGGACATTATAGTCCGTGCTATCCTGTGTCTCAATCTGTTTCCACTATGCAGTGTATGAATTGTCACACCATAGACATAAAGGGCACAATTGCGCTGCCTGAAAGTATACTTTAAGGTTAGGCAAGGCCATACCCCCTTTGTCCTTTGGCAGCTGCAGAGTGGAGAAGCGTATTCTTGCCTGTTTACCTCCCCATATGAATCTCGACAACATTCTATCCCAAGCTTCAAATTGTTGAGATGGAATTTCAACCGGCAGTGCCTGGAAAATGGTACAGCAACCTTGGCAATACATTCATTTTTATCACATTTATCCTACTGCTAAAGTCCAACGGGTATGTTGACCACCTCTCCAAGTCTTTTCTAATATCATCTGTGATCGGAAGATAATTTGAAGTGTACAATGAAGCTGGGCTTCTTGTTATCAAGACACCCAAATATCTGATTTCTTTAGTTTTCCAATTGATATTAAAGCCTTCTTTAATTTTTTGCTCGGTACGTAATTGAAGTGAATCATTTGTGTTTTTGTGATGTTGAGTTTTCTATCCCGAGCATTTATGAAATTCTGCTATTACTTCCAGAAGCTTAGGAAGGGAGGTGTTCAAGTCCCTCAAATACAATATCACATCATCCGCAAATAATCCTATTTTATGTTCCCTTTTTCCTATATAGACCCCTTTTATATCTACCTCTTGTCGTATTGCTTGAGCCAGAGGTTCAATATATAATGCAAAGAGTATGGGACTTAACCCGCATCCCTGCCTTGTTTCCGTGATGCAAGCTGAATCTTGCTGATAGGGATCCATTTATTTTAAGTCTAGCTACAGGTTGGTGATACACTGCTCTTATTAATTTTATTGAGTCTTCAGTGAAACCAAATCTTTCTAAGGTCTGATACAGGAATCCCCACCCAACCCTGTCAAAAGCCTTTTCGGCGTCCCAGACTAACAAGAGCTGCATCCCATTTATTACTGACAATTTTGTGAAGTATGTGTAATGTCCTCCTGATATTGTCCTGTGTTTTGCCTCCCTGGGACGAATCCACATTGGTCGTCCTCAGTTATGTCATAATGAACAGTTCGATTCATTTAGCTATAATTGAAGTGTACAATTTGTAATCTACATTTAGGATAGATATCGGTCTATAATTTGCACAGTTATCTCTATCCTTTCCTTCCTTGGGGATCAAAGACACGATAGCATCATTCCACGATGGGGGTATCTGGCTATTCTTAATTATCCAATTCAAAGTTCTTAGCAGGATAGGGTTAAGCTTCTCCCGAAATACCTTATACCATTCTGCGGGGAAACCCGTCACTACATGGAGTTTTGTTGGCTTTCAGTCTACTGATTGCCTTATTCAGTTCTTCTACTGTGATTCCCTTAGTAAGTACTTCGTTTTGGTCTTTCCCGATGGTAGGTAGGTCTAGTGAGTGCAATTTTTTTTTTTTTATTGATTGTACATCTACGTTTCCTTCTTGCATATAGAGAGTTTGATAGTAATTGTTGAAAATGTTTTCTATTTCTTCCGGTTTAGTTTCCAACTCTTGAGTTATAGGGTTTCTAATTTTGTGTATTGCTGTATCTATTTGCTGCTTTCGCAGTCTGCGAGCTAATAATTTGGTGGATTTAGATCCTAGGTCATAATAATTTAGTCTCAATTATCTTGCCTTTCTTTCCACTTCCTCATTCAATAAATTTTCTATTTGTATTTTAATCTCTAAAATTTGTTTGTGTTATGGGGTCCTTTTTAGTTCTGAAGATTTGTTCCAGCTCTTTTAAATTTTTTGTCAATTGATTATATTTTTCAATTCTTTTTTTTTTTTTTTTTTTTTTAGCAAAAGAGGCTTTTGCTATCAAGCTTCCCCGCAGAACAGCTTTCATTGAATCCCAAAGAATTAGAGGGTTCACTTCTCCGTTGTCATTCTCTTTAATGAATGTATCTATTTCTTGTTTAATATCATTTGTAATAGATTCATTATTCAGAAGCCCTACATTAAGGCGTCAAACCGTGTTCTTTGGAAGTGAGTCCAGCTGAATTGTCAGAGAAATCGCGTTATGATGTGAGACATCCGCTACCCCAATTCTACAGTCCAACACTCTGTGACATTCTTCCTTTTGCATTAAGGAAGTAATCAATCGGGTGTGCACTGAGTGTGGAATTGAATAATTGTATAGTCCCTTTGTGAAGGGTGCAGTAATCTCCAGACATCCACCAGTCCCGTTTCCTCAAGTGTCAAGTTTAAGTGTCTGCTTATATGTGTTTTGCATCTAGTTTGACTAGTTGTGTCCAAATTATAATTCAATATTACGTTGAAGTCCCCTGCGCAAATACAAATTCCCTCTGCCTCCACTGAGATTAGGTCAAAAAGATCTTTAAAGAATCATTTGGGGCTATTTGGTGGCGCATATATACAGACAAGAGTCAAGATGCTGTTTAAAGTTTTGCCCTTCACAATGATGTACCGTCCTTCTTGATCATTTATTTCTTCAAAGAGTTCAAATGACAAATTGTTCGCTATAAGAATGGCCACCCCTCTTTTATGGCTACTAACATGGGAGCTAATAATATGTTTTCCTATATCCAAGTTTCTTTAATTTTTCGTTCTCTTGTGGTGACAAATGGGTTTCCTGCAGAAAGACTATATCCTTATTTTCTTTTTTAATTTTTGTTAATACTCTGGCTCTTTTGATTGGAATTACCCAGGCCGTTAACATTAAGCGACATCAATTCCAGGCACTGTGGCATTGTATACTGTTGTAAAAGCAAAATGATCCTCCACCCCTGACCTCAAAAACAAGTAAAACTTAAACCAAAACACAGTAGAACAAATAAATGAACAAGTAACGAGAACTGTAAAATTCAAAACTCGAATAGCATGGAATATGACTCCCAATATAAGGTAAAGGACATACCCTCACACAATGTTGAGAGGGGAGAGCCTCACCGCAAGTGAGGTCCTCTCTTAGAATCAGTGAGAACCCCGAACTGAGTCACACTCATCCTATCTTAAGTTGTTGGCTACCTCAGGTAGAGCGATTATACACAACTAGAACCATAAAGAACATGTTCATTATTCAGGAAAGGCAGATACATATTTGAACTGTTTGCGTTATCTGCCCCCCCTCTGAAATAGTTTCTGTACAGACAAACCCTTCTCCAAAGTCAAGTTGTTCTGCGCTGGAACTCTTGTAGTTTGTCACGCACTCTCTGAATGGCTCTGCTGTTGCTTCTCCGGGTCACGGGTTGCCATGGACACGCTTGCTCCAGCTGCTCTAGTAGAGACGTCGGATCGAATCCTCCTCTTTCGTGTGGCTCCTCCACTGTAAATCCCCTCCGCTGCATCTCTCGTACCGCCTCCGCCGGATTGTGGTACACCTGAGGGCCCGTGTCCCAGTGGATCTGGAGTTTTGTGAATGGAGATTGGAATTGTATGCCCTTTTGTTTAAGTGCGCTTTTCACTTCTCTATATGCACGGCGCTGTTGTGCTACCGTGGCAGTATAATCATGGTCGAAACCGATGGGTTTGTTTTTGACGAGGATCTTCTTCTGCCATGTGTTTTCTGAGGACGGTTTCTTTTGTTTTGAACTGAAGAAAACAGACGACAATGGAACGGGGAGCAGCATCAGCACCTGGCTTAGGACCGAGGGATCGGTGAGCCCGTGTATTTGTGGGTCAGTGCCGTCAGGTAATAGCCTCTCTCCTCTGATCACATTTTCAACAAAGCAAATTACCGAGCTGCCCTCTTCTCCTTCCGGAACTCCGTAGATTCGCAGGTTGTTCCTTCTCAATCTAGATTGAAGGTCTTCAAGCCTTTCGGTTGGTTTCCTCTGTTCCATTAGCGTTTGTCTCAGCGCGTCATAGGCCACCGCTGACCAGCTTTCAAGCTCCGCCACTCGTGTTTCGGCTTCGTCGAGTTTCTCGCCGTGTTCTTGGAGCGCTAGCTTGTTAGCCGATAGCTGTTGGTTTGTGTTATCTTTGAATTTCTTTAGATCGTCTTTTCAACTCACGCCTGAGGTCTTCTTTAAATGCGTTGAAGTCAGCTTTCATCTCCGTCCGGAGGTCAAAAATTTGTTGGCTGATATTTTTAATGCCCTCTTGCAAAGACTCGAGATTGGCCCCCTCGCCATCTTCTTCATCTGAGTTAGCCATATCAGCGTGCGTGTCCTCTCGTTCTTCTAGAGAACACTGTTCCGTTGGTTCATGTATCTTCTTATTCTTTTTCTTTGTCTTTGTTCCCCCGGCATTGTTTTAAACATAGAAGCAGTCAGAAAACTTGAAAATTATGGGGGAATTCGCTCGACCTCGAGAAGTTCAGGAATTACGCAGCCATTCTGCTCACTGTCAACCGGAAGTCCCCCGCTAGGACCAATTCTGTTTTACATTATACATGCTTCCCTTAGGCAGCATCATTAGAAGACATAGCATAAATTATCACTGCTATGCGGATGACACGCAGCTCTATCTATCCATGAAGCCAGGTAACACACACCAATTAGTTAAACTGCAGGAATGTCTTAAAGACATAAAGACCTGGATGGCCGCTAACTTTCTTCTTCTTAATTCAGGTAAAACTGAGGTTATTGTACTCGGCCCTGAAAATCTTAGAAATATGGTATCTAACCAGATTCTTACTCTGGATGGCATTACCTTGGCCTCCAGTAATGCTGTGAGGAACCTTGGAGTCATTTTTGACCAGGACATGTCCTTCAACGCACATATTAAACAAATATGTAAGACTGCTTTCTTCATTTGTGCAACATCTCTAAAATTAGAAATATCCTGTCGCTTAGTGACGCTGAAAAACTAGTTCATGCATTCATTACTTCCAGGCTGGACTACTGTAATTCATTATTATCAGGATGTCCTAAAACTCGCTGAAAAACCTTTACCCTATTAGAGCACTTCGCTCTCGCTCTGCAGGCCTACTTGTTGTTCCTAGAGTATTTAAAAGTAGAATGGGAGGGAGAGCCTTCAGTTTTCAGGCCCCTCTTCTGTGGAACCAGCTTCCAGTTTGGATTTGGGAGACAGACACTATCTCTACTTTCAAGATTAGCTTAAAACTTTCCTTTTTGCTAAGGCATTATTTAGGGCTGGACCAGGTGACCCTGGATCCTCCCTTAGTTATGCTGCAATAGATGTAGGCTGCCGGGGATTCCCATGATGCATTGAGTTTTTCCTTTCCAGTCACCTTTCTCACTCACTATGTGTTAATAGACCTCTCTGCATCGAATCATATCTGTTATTAATCTCTGTCTCTCTTCCACAACATGTCTTTATCCTGTTTTCCTTCAGTGGGAAGTCTGTGGGAAGGAAAAAGTGTGGCAGAAAACGCTGCACAACGAGAAGAGGTGACCGGACCCTGAGGAAGATTGTGGAGAAGAACCAATTCCAGAACTTGGGGGACCTGCCGAAGAAGTGGACTGAGTCTGAAGTAGAAACATCCAGAGCCACTGTTTTGGAGGAAGGAAGGTTCAGGGTTTAAGTAGTCATCATCATGGGCTCATCCGATTAGAATGAGAATAAGCAGTCAATCATTTACAGGTTTTGTCGTTTTATTAAATAATGGGTAAAGAAAGGAAAGACCCACATGGACTGCTATCTCTCAGCTACCGCCCCATGTGGGAGTGAAGAAAGAGTGAGGGGTAGGTGAGTGCAGTCCTTATATAACGAGTGACAGGTGAGTGCAATTAAGGCCAAGCACCACCCCCAATCAAAGGTGAGGAAAAGAAACAAGGTGCATCTGGTGAAGTGAATGTGCTAAAAGGTGAGCCTTTACAACAGCCGCCCCCATATTTCTACTGAGAAATATGTTAAAAGGATTAGAGATGCTACAGGTCTAATATAGGTTCAGGGGGTCGACCTGGAGGTCGACAACGCAGGCCAGACAGTTCAGGGGGCTGATCATGTAGCCAGCAGTGGCGGCAAAGGCAGGTCCAAATGCCAACCGCGTGGGCTGCAGCGGCAGGCCCAGACCTGCGGACCATCGGGCAGTTTTGCAGGTGCTGGGGGCAATTTTTGGGGCTTGGCAGAGGCAGGACCAGGTGATGCAGGAGCAGGCAGCGCCCTGACCACTGGCGGAGTGGCAGCCACAGGCGGTGGAACTGGTGATAGTGGCACTGCCAGTGACAACGTAGGTACTGCTGATGGTAGAGTATGAGGTGGCTGAATGAATTCGGAGCCATCAGCGGACACAAGGATGTGCTGGAGCGGTTCTCCTGAACCTGAACTGGAAGATGTGAACAAACATTGGGCATGCGTGGAACTGCTCTGGGGTTGGAAGTCTGTGATTGGATCTTGGAGTGTCGATCCTAAGCGGGTTTTGACTGCTGCAGGAGATCCAAATGGTCCATGTCTAACTGGTGCAATAGGTGTAATAAGGTGGGTATGATCAGAGCCTATGAGCAGTAGTGGAGCTGCTTTGTTAATAAAGGGTAATGAATCCTTGGAGATGGTTGTATCTCCGTTGAAGAATGATATGGGGTAGGTGTGGCTGAAAGTGCTAAGTGACTTGTAGTGAAGGCATTATTAATTGTGTAAGTTTTCTCTGGCTGTGCGATGGGAGAAATCTGGAAACTTACAGAAGAACCTTGAATAGTTTCAACTTCTTGATGGACAGTTCTGAGTGATAATTCTTCAGCTTTCCCAGTTAGGTGGAGATGCTGAGCTGCTGATGTCAGAAGCATGGTACTTTGGGAGCCATCGTCAAGTACGGCATATGTTTCAAGAGTTCTTTTGCCATTACGCAGGAGCACTTTCACAACTTTTAATAGTACACTGGGACAGTCACTAGGTTTGTCAAAGTACAGTGTCCTCACTACAGGATTAACTTCAGTTCTAGGTCTCTGATTCACCTCACACAGGATCTGCAGATGTCTTCTCATGCAGGTAGCACAGTCTTTTCTCAGATCGCACTTTGCAGCCTGATGAGTTCTAGCACAACGCCAACACCGTTTGTTTCTCTTTATCCAGTTTATTTATCCTTGTTCCCTGTAAATGTGCCGTTTGAAGCGACTGGAATGCTCTGCAGGCAACTTTTCAAGTAAGCGATCGACATGGGAGCCACAATTTAGTTCTGTCTGTCCTTGATCACCCATGGTGCTAAGCAAACCAACTAAAGCTTGCACACGAAGAGCAAAGTTATCCAGAGTCCGACCATCACCTGCTCTGATAGGAGGAAGCTCCAGTATATTCCGTAGCTCTTTCAATGCTAGCTGTCTTGGTTGCCCATAACGCTCATCAAGGGCTTTGATGGCTTGAGTGTATGGGTCAGGAGCATAGGAAAAGGAAGTAGCTAACCGTTTAGCTTGGTCTACTTTCAGATGATCGAGAAGGACATGATACTTGAAATGCTCTGTCTCATGAGGGTCAAGCAGGTTAGTGAGGGCCATTTGTAACAGCCTATACTGGATTTCATCTTCACTGGTAAGGTCTGGGAAAGAAGGACCCTCAAGCTTATACACATGTGTTCTAGTGCTAGACAAGTGACCTGAGCTAGCAGTAACAGGTACTGAAGGTTTCTGTTCATGTAAGCCATTGGATGTAGCTGGTTGTGGCTTTACAGGAGGGCGTTGCCTTGGTTCTGGAATGCAAATGAGAGGTTGAGCGGGGTCTTCATCTAGAGGAACAGCAGGTTGAACACATGAAATCTGGTGTGGACCTTGCAGTGGTGTGGCCAGGAAATTAAAAGAAGTCTCGTCTGGTGTAGGAAAAACTGGTCTAGGCAAACCACTTGAAGGAACTGCAGCATCTAATATTGTTGAGTTAGGGACAGGAGGGCTAGCAGACGGAACTGCACCAGAGTGACGGCTAACCTGTGGGGGCTGAGGTGGTGATTGACATGTTGCTGGATCAATCACTGGGAACTGCTCATGTTGCTGATGCGTTTGGGGAATGGCTTGTAAACCGCATACAGAGGATTTGTTTTCATCAGATGAGACAGTGCGAATTGAAGATCTGGAGGAACTGCGAGAATGGGGAGGAGATAATTGAATCATAAATTGCCTAATCTCCCTCATTGTCACCAGGAGTTCCCTCATCACCTCATCTTGACTGGTGGGTAAAGGAGCAGGGGATGTCTCTGGTTGACTTTCTGACTCTCCGTCAGGATCCTGCAGCCCATGTGTGTCTGTGTCACTATGCTGGCATTCTGTTTGACTCTGTATCACGTCTAGCACTTATACTCCCAGGGTACTAAACGTCATACTGCTGTAGGTAGGTAGGAGGTCGCCTTTCACGACCGGAACGTCTCAAATCTCCAGTCAATGGCTGCTGTGAATCCATGACGCTAACACTACTCCGGCTCGGAGGACCATGTTTTGGAGGAAGGAAGGTTCAGGGTTTAAGTAGTCATCATCATGGGCTTTTCCGATTAGAATGAGAATAAGCAGTCAATCATTTACAGGTTTTGTCGTTTTATTAAATAATGGGTAAAGAAAGGAAAGACCCACATGGACTGCTATCTCTCAGCTACCGCCCCATGTGGGAGTGAAGAAAGAGTGAGGGGTAGGTGAGTGCAGTCCTTATATAACGAGTGACAGGTGAGTGCAATTAAGGCTAAGCACCACCCCCAATCAAAGGTGAGGAAAAGAAACAAGGTGCATCTGGTGAAGTGAATGTGCTAAAAGGTGAGCCTTTACAACAGCCACCGTGTACAAGCGTGTGCAGGAAATGGGCTACAGGTGCCGCATTCCCCAGGTCAAGCCACTTTTGAACAGCGGCAGAAGCGCCTGACCTGGGCTACAGAGAAGCAGCACTGGACTGTTGCTCAGTGGTCCAAAGTACTTTTTTCGGATGAAAGCAACTTTTGCATGTCATTCGGAAATCAAGGTGCCAGAGTCTGGAGGAAGACTGGGGAGAGGGAAATGCCAAAATGCCTGAAGTCCAGTGTCAAGTACCCACAGTCAGTGATGGTCTGGGGTGCCATGTCAGCTGCTGGTGTTGGTCCACTATGTTTTATCAAGGGCAGGGTCAATGCAGCTAGCTATCAGGAGATTTTGGAGCACTTCATGCTTCCATCTGCTGAAAAGCTTTATGGAGATGAAGATTTCATTTTTCAGCACGACCTGGCACCTGCTCACAGTGCCAAAACCACTGGTAAATGGTTTACTGACCATGGTATTACTGTGCTCAATTGGCCTGCCAACTCTCCTGACCTGAACCCCACAGAGAATCTGTGGGATATTGTGAAGAGAAAGTTGAGAGACGCAAGACCCAACACTCTGGATGAGCTTAAGGCCGCTATCGAAGCATCCTGGGCCTCCATAACACCTCAGCAGTGCCACAGGCTGATTGCCTCCATGCCGCATTGAAGCAGTCATTTCTGCAAAAGGATTCCCGACCAAGTATTGAGTGCATAACTGAACATAATTATTTGAAGGTTGACTTTTTTTGTATTAAAAACACTTTTCTTTTATTGGTCGGATGAAATATGCTAATTTTTTGAGATAGGAATTTTGGGTTTTCATGAGTTATGTATGCCAAAATCATCAATATTAAAACAATGAAAGGCTTGAACTACTTCAGTTGTGTGTAATGAATCTAAAATATATGAAAGTCTAATGTTTATCAGTACATTACAGGAAATAATGAACTTTATCACAATATGCTAATTTTTTTGAGAAGGACCTGTACATGACGGCTCTCTGCACACACTTTGAGTCCTTATTCACATATTCTCCTCATCTCTGTAGACCTGAGGGATTACCCATGGTTCATAGTGCTGTGATGGTCAAAGCATTAAGGAAACAAATAAATAACCAATTCAAAACTTCAGAGGAATGTAGCTCATCATAAAAATAAGTAAAAATAGGTTTTGTTAATGCACAGAAAATGTCTTTTTTTAAAATTTCTGTAAATAGTGAAAAAAGGAACTTCCTCTCATTTAATTGTTTCTCTGTTACTTCATTCATTTAGTTTAGTATGAGTGGTCATGGCAGAGGAGAAGTTACTCCTTCACATTCTCTAAAAACTTCCATTTGGCCGATTTGGACTCTTTGCCAGGCCGATTCTTGGCCCCGGGCCTTATGTTTGACACCCCTGCACTTGACTGTTTACCGTTTTGAGACCAGACTCAAAAGACCGCGGGGGGGTTTGAAAATTATGTGCTGGGAGTTCGCTGTTCTTGCCAGGCTCTAGTGACCCTTGACCTCCTGGTCAGCTATCGAGTTGGTGAGTAACAGACGTCTCTTAGAAAATGTTGGAGCACTTTTGCAAAAGTGTGATATCTTGATAAACTGAGCAGAATAGTAATATTAAAACTAAGTAGCTGCCGCCATTTTTGGAAACTGGAATTAGCTGGGCCGTGCTATGAATTCTGGGATGGGTTGGGCCATACAGGACACACCCGACCCATCCTTCAAATCTGGTGGAAATGAAGGACGCATTTGTTGGCCGCTTTTGGAGCAGTATTCAACGTATTCAATCTACAAATGCTGCCTCTGAAGGATGCAGCTTATGAATTGGGATGTGTTCTGCTTTTATTATTTACATGTACTGGCTCAGTTCATTCAGTGTTTACGGCTTCAACTATATGGCAGAGTGATTTTATTTTCCACAGTCACAGCTTTTATAGCTCACTGTAAATAAGGCACGCCCATGTGTCATTCAGAAAGCTTTAATTCCAAGAGTGCAAGAATTAAAGTGTTAATAACAAACACAGATACTAAATCTACATGTAAGTGTTTATTAACAAAAAAATAAAGGCTGAGAAACACAGGATGAAGTTCACATGATTTAGTTTCTCTGCCGATGACACGAAATAAAAAATGAATAATTTAAATTAAAGCGATGAGCAACTGAGACTCATTAATGATATAACAGGGAACAATAACAGGATCAGACTGATCCATTAGTTTATTGTATAGAGACACCCTTCACACTGTGTCCTACATGCAAACATTTGCAGCTCACAGACTCAGACAGTGTTCACACAGGCTGTGAACACTGAGATCATTGGTTATTGATTTCACTGTTTGAAGCTTTAAACAGATTGGAGAGACAGTCCAGGCAGATGGGATCACGTGGTGAGTGAAATAAATACAGAGGTGGTCACCTCTGCATTTAATCATTAGTTATTATTAATCTCTGGCTCTCTTCCACATTTTGTCTTTATCCTGTCTTCATCCCATTATCCCAGCTGGTCGCACAGAAGGCCGCTCCTCCCTCTTCCTGGTTCTGCTGGAGGTTTGTTTTTCTTAATATGTTTCTTTCTGTTTACTGGCGCTAAATTGCTTGCTTATATTGGGTTGTGTGATTGTTGGAGGTTTCTTGGTGTGATTGTAGGGCCGTACTTTACAACATAAAGCACCTTGATGACTGTAAGGAAACACAAGGGAAGTGAAAAAAGCTCACTTCATCGTTGGATGTCCCCGAGCAGCCTGCGACTTTTATCATAACCAAGGGATGATCCAACTGTTCGCTTTATCAACAAATAAAAGGGTGTCTGTCTCATGAATCCAAACTGGAAGCTGGTTCCACAGAAAAGGGTCTGGAATCTCTGCCTCCCATTCTACTTTTAAATACTCTAGGAACAACAAGTAAGCCTGCAGTATGAGAGTGACAGAGGGTAGATTTTTCCAACACCCACAACTGCTGCAAGTTCCCAAACATTTCCAGTGTGTACTCATCCATAACTTAAATAGAATAACAAATGTAAGAGGATGAAGACTCTGATATCAGCCCTGCTTCGCAACCTGCTCTTCTACAAATAAAAAGAAGCATCCTCGACCTGAGATTTCCATCACATTGGACAACCTGGTTTCCCTCTTATTGGGCTCACCTGACCCGGGGCAACATCCAGAACCACGTCTAGCCTTCCAGTGTCATCCAGGCATCCAGTCATCCAAGTTTTGAATTGAAGTATGGAGGTGCAGCTCAGCAGGTTCCCTCAGTTTTCCACATAATGTGGAGGAGTTGTTTCAGTACATGGTTCAAACAGAAAACACTTCTTCCTTTTCAACAGAAAGCTATAAATAGAAATGACAGACAGGTGCTTTATGGATCCTGTGTGTACACCCACTGTGGGCCTCTCTGCTCTTAGTGTCAGCCTACTCTATGAGCTACACACGAGCCTCAAAGGCCAAGCAATTCACAATCTTGACCAAAACAAGACACCACTCAACCAGCTGGACCCAGGCTCGCCCCACTTATGCTCAGCAGTGCAGAGCTATCCAAACCAAAAAATACTTTTACTTTGAAGGATTCCCTTTGACAGCAGCTCCTCTGTTACTGAATAAATGGAGCTCTGAGCTCTGATTGTGGAGGAAAACATCGAACATGATCTCTGTGAGTTATTTTTACTGTCATATTATAACATGTGATGTTCTAGCATCATGTTATTCTTCTCAAACCTTAGAAAAGCTTCCTCTGTGTCCATTAAACTGATGACATCAGTGCTGCTGTCTACTTGTTACATTTAGCACCGTTTAATTTTGAAGCTAGGAACATCTGTAAAAAGTACTCACAATATAACAACACTGTAAAATTACAGGTAAAATACTCAGATTGTACTTCGATAAAAGTATGTAATCACAGACCCAGCCTGACTGCCTTGAAGTTCAGGTGTCTTCTCCTCTGATAAGAGCTGGAGAGTAGGTTCGGTCACCCATTAGCAGCAGATCACCTCTCGATCGGGCGCTTTTTAATCTGAGAGGGTTTTAGAGGCCTAGACAGTCGGCCCCAGGAGGCTGGAGTAACCTGTAATAGCTAACACTACACTAACACTGTCACTTGGTGTTTCGCTCGCTCTGCGGTAGAGTATCACTTCCTGTTCAAACACAGTGGTGTTTCTGAGTAGCTTTTCTGCTTAGCAATTTAATTTAAATCTTTTGATACATCCCTTTTTCATAGTATAATCTTAATGTGCTTCATCTGAATCACCCTTTCTGTGTGCTCACTACCTAATTTATAGCCAAAGTATTCACTCACTGTCTCTTTACTGTTTCGCTAGCTTAGCTTAGCTCGTAGCTGACTCGTTAGCACCATGGCTTCTTCACCTGTCCCTGTTGCACTTTCCTGCTCATTGTGTCAGATGTTTAGTTACTCCTCGGCCTCCTTTAGCAGTAATGATACCTGTAACAAATGTAGCATATTTGCAGCTCTGGAGGCCAGGATTACTGAATTGGAGACTCGGCTTCGCACCCTTCATTCACCCGTAGCTAGTCAGGCCCCTGTAGCTGGTGCAGCCGAAGATAGCGTAGGCCCCGCTAGCTGTTCCCCGGCAGACCCCAAGCAGCTGGGGAACGAGGGCGGTTGGGTGACGGTGAGGAGGAAGCATAGTCTTAAACAGAAGCCCCAGGTACACCACCAACCCGTTCATGTGTCTAACCGTTTTTCCCCACTCGGCGACACACCCGCCGGGGGTCAAACTCTGGTAATTGGTGATTCTGTTCTCAGACATGTGAAGCTAGAGACACCGGCAACCATAGTCAATTGCCTTCCAGGGGCCAGAGCAGGCGACATTGAAGGAAATTTAAAACTGCTGGCTAAGGGTAAACGTAAATACAGTAAGATCATAATTCACGTCGGCAGTAATGACACCCGGTTACGCCAATCGGAGGTCACTAAAATCAATATTGAATCGGTGTGTAACTTTGCCAAAACAATGTCGGACTCTGTAGTTTTCTCTGGTCCCCTCCCCAATCAGACCAGGAGTGACATGTTTAGCCGCATGTTCTCCTTAAATTGCTGGCTGTCTGAGTGGTGTCCCAGAAACGATGTGGGCTTCATAGATAATTGGCAAACCTTCTGGAGGACAGACTTTTAATTCATTTGAAAGCCTGATGCTTAGCCTTGTCCACCCCAGCTGTAAAACTCAGAAACCAGTCTTACTTGTTATCATCTATCGTCCACCTGGGCCTTACACAGAGTTTCTCTCTGATTTCTCAGACTTTTTATCTGATTTAGTGCTCAACTCAGATAAAATAATTATTGTGGGTGATTTTAACATCCATGTAGATGCTAAAAATGACAGCCTCAAAATTGCATTTAATCTGTTATTAGACTCAATTGGCTTCTCTCAAAATGTAAAAGAACCCACCCACCACTTTAATCACACTCTAGATCTTGTTTTAACATATGGCATAGAAACTGAACATTTAACAGTGTTTCCTGAAAACCCTCTGCTGTCTGATCATTTCCTGATAACATTTACATTTACAATAATTGATTACACAGCAGTGGAGAGTAGACTTTATCAAAGTAGATGTCTTTCTGAAAGTGCTGTAACTAAGTTTAAGAATATAATCCACCCACTGTTATCATCTTCAATGCCCTGTACCAACATAGAGCAGGGCAGCTATCTGAATGCTACTCCAACAGAGGTCGATTATCTTGTTAATAATTTTACCTCCTCACTACGTACGACTCTGGATACTGTAGCTCCAGTGAAAACTAAGGTCTCAAATCAGAAGTACCTGACTCCGTGGTATAATTCTCAAACACGTAGCCTAAAGCAGATAACTCGTAAGCTAGAGAGGAAATGGCGTGTCACAAATTTAGAGGATCATCATTTAGCCTGGAGAAATAGTTTGCTGCTTTATAAGAAAGCCCTCCGCAAAGCCAGAACATCTTACTATTCGTCACTGATTGAAGAAAATAAGAACAACCCCAGGTTTCTCTTCAGCACTGTAGCCAGGCTGACAAAAAGTCAGAGCTCTACTGAGCTAACAATCCCTTTAACGTTAACTAGTAATGACTTCATGAACTTCTTCAGAAATAAAATTTTTATCATTAGAGAAAAAATTACCAATAATCATCCCACAGATGTAATATTATCTACAGCTACTTTTAGTACCATCAATGTTAAGTTAGACTCTTTTTCTCCAATCGATCTTTCTGAGTTAACTTCAATAATTACTTCCTCCAAACCATCAACGTGTCTTTTAGACCCCATTCCTACAAAACTGCTCAAAGAAGTCCTGCCATTAATTAATTCTTCAATCTTAAATATGATCAATCTATCTCTAATAATTGGCTATGTACCACAGGCCTTCAAGGTGGCTGTAGTTAAACCCTTACTTAAAAAGCAATCTCTAGACCCAGCTGTCTTAGCTAATTATAGGCCAATCTCCAACCTTCCTTTCATATCAAACATCCTTGAAAGAGTAGTTGTCAAACAGCTAACAGATCATCTGCAGAGGAATGGCTTATTTGAAGAGTTTCAGTCAGGTTTCAGAGCTCATCACAGCACAGAAACAGCTTTAGTGAAGGTTACAAATGATCTTCTTATGGCCTCTGACAGTGGACTCATCTCTGTGCTTGTCCTGCTAGACCTTAGTGCAGCGTTCGATACTATTGACCATAATATCCTATTAGAGCGATTAGAACATGCTGTAGGTATTACAGGTACTGCGCTGCAGTGGTTTGTATCATTTCTATCTAATAGACTCCAATTTGTTCAAGTAAATGGAGAGTCTTCTTCACATGCTGAGGTTAATTATGGAGTTCCACAGGGTTCAGTGCTAGGACCAATTCTATTTACATTATACATGCTTCCCCTAGGTAGCATCATTAGAAGACATAGCATAAATTTTCACTGCTATGCAGATGATACGCAGCTCTATCTATCCATGAAGCCAGGTAACACACACCAATTAGTTAAACTGCAGGAATGTCTTAAAGACATAAAGACCTGGATGGCCGCTAACTTCCTGCTTCTTAATTCAGATAAAACTGAGGTTATTGTACTCGGCCCTGAAAATCTTAGAAATATGGTATCTAAGCAGATCCTTACCCTGGATGGCATTACCTTGGCCTCCAGTAATGCTGTGAGGAACCTTGGAGTCATTTTTGACCAGGACATGTCCTTCAAGGCACATATTAAACAAATATGTAAGACTGCTTTCTTCCATTTGCGCAACATCTCTAAAATTAGAAATATCCTGTCTCAGAGTGATGCTGAAAAACTAGTTCATGCCTTCATTACTTCCAGGCTGGACTACTGTAACTCATTATTATCAGGATGTCCTAAAAACTCGCTGAAAAGTCTTCAGTTAATCCAAAATGCTGCAGCAAGAGTACTGACAGGGACTAGAAAGAGAGAGCATATTTCTCCTGTTTTGGCTTCCCTTCATTGGCTTCCTGTTAAATCCAGAATTGAATTCAAAATCCTGCTCCTCACTTACAAGGTCTTAAATAATCAGGCCCCATCTTATCTTAATGACCTTGTAGTACCATATCACCCTATTAGAGCACTTCACTCTCGCTCTGCAGGCCTACTTGCTGTTCCTAGAGTATTTAAAAGTAGAATGGGAGGGAGAGCCTTCAGTTTTCAGGCCCCTCTTCTGTGGAACCAGCTTCCAGTTTGGATTCGGGAGACAGACACTATCTCTACTTTCAAGGTTAGGCTTAAAACTTTCCTTTTTGCTAAAGCATATAGTTAGGGCTGGACCAGGTGACCCTGAATCCTCCCTTAGTTATGCTGCAATAGACGTAGGCTGCCGGGGATTCCCATGATGCATTGAGTTTTTCCTTTCCAGTCACCTTCTCACTCACTATGTGTTAATAGACCTCTCTGCATCGAATCATATCTGTTATTAATCTCTGTCTCTCGTCCACAGCATGTCTTTCATCCTGTTTTCCTTCTTTCACCCCAACCGGTCGCAGCAGATGGCCCCGCCCCTCCCTGAGCCTGGTTCTGCCGGAGGTTTCTTCCTGTTAAAAGGGAGTTTTTCCTTCCCACTGTCGCCAAAGTGCTTGCTCATAGGGGGTCATATGATATGATTGTTGGGTTTTTCTCTGTATTTTTTATTGTGCTATCTACTGTACAATATAAAGCGCCTTGAGGCGACTTTTGTTGTGATTTGGCGCTATATAAATAAAATTGAATTGAATTGAATTAACACTCATAAATGCTCAGATTTCATCTTCACTGGTTCACAAAGGAAAAAGAACATCCCCATTTTAGACTTTGAGGTCCATGAAGGAAATTTTGAAACAATGTAGCAGCAGCAAAACAAACACAGAATCACAAATAACAATAATCACAAATAAATTAAACAGAATTAACCTTATAAACTTATCAAAATAACCTGCTCTGAGCTGATGCTGCTCCTGTTCTTATCTTTGGGAGGAGAGAGGTGCTCTCCCGTTAAACTGGACAGCAGGATTCCTTCAATATTATGAATACAGCCGGTTCCCAAATCTTCTCAGAGTTGGAAGAAGCCGTCCATCCACCAGGAGAACAAAGAAAATCCAGATCTTCCACAGAATTATAATCCAACATGGCAACGATGAAGACGAGCAGAGAAAGAGCCGAGTCCACAGCTGGGGGCAGCGCTCACTGCCCTCGGCGTCGCTGCTGGAACGCTGAAGTTTTGGTATTGAATCTTTGCTGATCTCACAGAGGCAGGAGACCCAGAGCATCCCTGCGAGCTTCAGTTTATGCTCTGTCCTGTCATCCAATCAGATTTGCATATAATTCACTGATATTCAGCCCCAGCCTGGAGTTCTCTCCATCTCTGACCTTTCACCCCCTGTTAACTAAGCCAAAGGTTTTTTTCATTGCCATCACTTCTTAACACAGAAATTCCATCACATTTAAACGTCATCAACACGTTCATTAGAGATTTCATCCCTTTTAATTCAAACACACTTTCTCTGTAAAACCATTTGTCAATTACAATTTACTCAATTTATTTTTTATTCAGTCATATATTTAAAGACTCAGTCATTCAGATATCAGAGCATCCAAACTCTCTCTCTCTCACACACCCTCATATCTCTCACGGCCGTTTCTACTCAGGCTTTTTAGTGAAGGTTCTAATGTTAGAATAACTGTCATATTTTCACATTATATTCTCTTACTGTCATTTTGGTTTAACTTTAACATGTTTATCCAGGTGTGTAGTGGTCGCAAAGTAATGTGAAGCAGACCAGTTGATCAAATTAAAAAAAACCAAACAAACAAATGAGCCTTCAGTTGTTTTCCAGAGCTTCTTTTGCAGATGCAACAGTTCAACACTCTCACCAGCAGCACATAAACGTCCCAGCCCCCCGGACAAACCCTCCTGAAATAAGTACCAGTCACACTGCCACCAATAAAATTGAAAAGGTTTCTCCCAACACAGTCCAGTTACAAATAACCATATACAATGAAATACTGCAGTTATTTTAACACACCCCACACACATTGGACTGCAATCAAACCCCTAGATAAATGATACACAAACTAACAAGATCAAATCAAACTAGTGATGGGTCCAGCAACACTGACGCACCGACGCATGTATCAAGGTCACAGAGCGAAACCTGTATCGGTGCGTGTCGCTTTAAGAAAAAGTCATGTGATCAATACAGCTGCTGTATCGCTCATAGCCAACGCGCCAAACTGTGTTTAAAAGATACCGCATCCGCATCTGTCAACGGAACAAGTCGCCACCAAAAAAACACAAAATGACTCTCGCAAAGATAAAAAAAAATACATATCTCTCTATAACAAAATTACGGAAGAGGATTGGGGCCACTGGAAAGAAAAAAAAAAAGAATTCTGACTTTAATCTCAGAATTCTGAGAAAAAAAAAGTCAGAATTCTGAGATTAAAGTCAGAATTTTTTTTTTTCTTTCCAGTGGCCCCAATCCTCTTTCGTACAAAATGGAGCCCGAAAGAAAAAGAAAAGTTTCTCCTTTGTGGGATCATTTTGATCTTTTAACTGCAAATAAGGTAACTGTTTGTCTGTCTTTGTTTCATTGTAATCTATCAGAATAGGAAAAACAGCAACGTGACCTGCAGTGTAAATTATTTATTTCATTTTATGCAGGTTAAATGTTGCATCTGTTCTGCATTTCTTACACAAACAAAAGCACCTCTTCAGTGTTACAGAGGCATTACAGAGCCAAACATGAAAATGAGGAGACAAACACACTGAGAATGAACACAAGAAGGCCTATTTTGACACTGAACAGCTTTATCATCATTTTTTTTTTATTAATAAGTGTTTTATTATTTTGAAATCAAGAATCTAGGAAGATTGTTCTGGTCCAGGCAGTCCTGAATTTTATTATAGAGGACTGTCAACCCCTTAGTATTGTGGAGAGTGTCGGAGAGAATCATTCCAAGATCAGAGGATCCTTTAACGTACTGGGGGAATAGGAAGACATCTTATCTGAACCTTTTCCACCTGGCTTTACAGCTTTTGTGTACCCCAGCTTCATCTGTGCCCTGTGAGGCTGTGTTTTCCAAAGCTGGGGAAATGGTGTCAAAAAAAAAAAAAAAACCGCAATAGACTGAATGCAAAAACATTGGCTAAACTTATTTTTCTGAATAGAAATTTATAATAAAGTCTGAGTCAATTACATTTAAATGGGTAATACTACATTCACAATACTTTCATTTTAATTTTCACTTAATGTCATTCACAATATATTTTAAAGATGTCTGCAATATTTGAAATGTAAAAGATATAAAATGATTCCATGGAAAGTACAATACCTTACAGTGTATACAAGTATGACTAGGTCATTGAATCAGTGTCTGTTGTGAGTCTGAAGTAAGTTGCCTGCGATGATATTTAAGGTCCAGCAGGTGTCAGTATGGAGCAAAACAGCAACACTGTGTCGACACAGTATCGATACAGTTTGGGGAATGTGCTGAAACGCTTCACGAGGACTCATCTACCCATCACTAAAAACTAAAAATTCAGCCCGCTCCCACCCTCAGCTCTCATCCAATGTTTCACCACACTAACAGTGGATAATTAGGGAACTCTTTTCAGGTGAACATCATTAGTCTGTAATCATGTGTGCACACCATGAATGAGGCCTTCAGGAAGTTAATTTTCATTACATTTCACCCATTTTGCAAAGAGAGGCATTTTTTTGAAAAATGTATTGATAGCAGTGTTGAATATTCTTGCAAAGTTAAAAAAACACTATATGTAAAATAATTAAAGATTATTTGTTTTTCTGTTTTTTAAAAGAGGCAGTGGTTTATTTTATTACAACCTGTAATTTATTGCAATTAACTTTTATTTGTTTAATTGGTTACAAAAGGGTTGAGGTGTGAAATAAACTGCAATGGAGTTTAAAAACAAAATATGGGTGTGTGTGGTTGGAGGATGTGTTTGCGGGAGGGCCGCGAAGATTTTCTTGTAAAACAAAGGGCGGCCAAGCAAAAAAGTTTGGAACCACTGGGTTAGTAGATGGTGAATTCATACCTGTTTATCTATAATCTGGATCTTAACCTGCTATGGAGCAACCTAAGTTACCATGATGACTTACATTGACGTGAACCAGCTTTGTAGTACAGAAAACACAGGGTTAACCCTACAGTTAACTGGATAAGTCAAAATCAGGCTCTCTGTAGACACACACCTGCCAGTGTTGTGCTAGTGTTTTCCTTGTAATAAAGCTCTTTTAGTTAAAAACCTTTGTGTGCAGAGTATTCTTTATGGGTCCAGATACCTGAGTAATATGATATTGTGGCAGGATGTGGTTTCTGGCTCAGCTGCAGGGGAGGGTTTGAGCAGTGTGCTCAGGGTGTGGAGTCAGGTGATGCTGACCCAACACAATTGTGCTCCATCATCTAATCAATTCTTCCCTATTTGAGCAGGATTCTGGGACCTGTTGGGAGAGACAGACAGACAGATGTGCTGCACTGGAGAGAGAGCTGGAAAGTTGCACAGGCAGAAAAGTGAAAGAACCATGTAAATAAAGGTTTTTACTGTCTGTAACACATCCGAAAAAAACAAAACAAAAACAAAACAACACACTGATTTGGATTTAGGGATAGCTTTTGTGTATCAAGAACTAAGGCAAAAACTAAAGATGCAATCATTGCTTACATCTTCGAGCTATTCAAATGTGATTTGTGGTCGCACACAATCCCAAAGATTATTAGTGTAAATGACCCTCACAGTATGGAGCTTTGAAGAGTGCAGTATCTCAGGGAATAACAGTACAGAACTAAAGGGCCAAAATGACTGAGGGCCAAAAATTGACTGAAGGTAATTGCAGAAACACAATGCAGCATTAATTATTTGGAAATATATGTTAACAACATGAAGTTGAAGATAAGACAGGGTGTAGGTGAAGAACTTTACATTATTCACTCTTTGCAGCATGAGTTGAATAAAAGAAACTTCACAGTTCAGGATCAGAGAGAGAGAAATATCTACAGATCATATACACTACCAGTCAAAAGTTTTACAACAACCAATTTTTTCCAGGTATTTATTGCAATTCAAGTCATTCAAGTCCAATGAATAGCTTGAAATGGTACAAATGCAAGGGAGAGAGGACTTCGAACTGCAGGTTTGACAGTACGAGTTGCAGCAAGAAAGCCATTGCTAAAATGTCAGAATAAGACAAAGAGGCTTTCTGGACCATGAAACACCAACATTGGACTACTGAAGACTGGAAGAAGGTATTGTGGATTGATGAATCAAATCTTTGGTTCATCACGCAGGATCTTTGTACACCGGCGAGTAAGCTAAAGGAGTGTGTAGCATCAACTGTCAAACATGGAGGAGGAAGTGTGATGGTCTAGGGCTGTTTTGCTGGATCCAGGATCATTGACTTGTACAGAGTGAGAGGCACCCTGACCCAAAACAGCTACCACAGCATTCTGCAGCACCATCCAGTACCTGTTGTTATGAGCCTAGTTTGTCAGGGGTTCATCCTACAACAAGATAATGAACCAAGACATAAGTCCAAGCTATGCCACAACTACATCTGGAAAAGAGAACAAGACGTTAAGCTTGAAAACATAGAGGGGCCAGCGCAGTCTCCAGACTTCAACCCCATCAAGCTTGTTAAGGATGAACTGGACAGAAGAGTCAAAGCAAAGCAACCTACAAGTGCCAACATTTATGGGAACTTCTGGAACAGATATGGAAAGAACTTTCAGAAGAATATTTGATTTTTATGTAGAAAGAATACCACAGCTGTGTTCAGCTGTTATATCTGCCAAAGGTGACTACTTTGATGAATCAAAAGTCTAGAATACATTTAGGTCTATAAACTGATTCCATGATTTTTTTTTTAAACTCCAACTGCTTATTTGTACTATGCTTCATTTCAGAGTGCAATGAGACAATAAACTGCATATTGGGGTGTTCTAAAACTTTTGACCGGTAGTGTACATGAATTTTTACATTCATACAACTCTCACATCAATAATAAAAAAATGAATACATAAGATTAAGTAACATCAGCTAAAGAAAGGCTTACTGTACAAACTAGTTTTTTGTGCTCTACTTAAAGAGGAAAAGGTCACATGAAGTTTATATTTACACAAAGACAAAAGAGCTCTGTTTAATTTACATTTAAAGTTAATTTACATGTATTTCACTTAAATTAAATACAATTTCTAAAGATGTCTTTCAACAGCAGATGATCAATGGGTCCTGTTTGTGTTTTCAGTTTGGCCATTGTCTGATAAAAAAGCTGAATGTTTCTGTGGTTCAAAACTCATAAGGCCAAGTCAGTTCTTACAAACAGCTGAAGCTGAAGCTCCAACACAAAAACACTCACTGACTCTGAGATCAGAGCTCAGAAATTCATGTGTGTTTGTAACACAGTTTGACTTTGTGTCAGTAAATCTCATGAACAGCCTGAAGATGAAGAAACTGTAGTTCAGAGTCACTGACAGACAGCACAGACACACACTGTTGGTCTGAGTCTGAACATGATGATCATCAGAGATATTTGACCTCCGCTGGATGTTCAGAAGAGTTCTAATTCGTCTTCAGAGGCTGTCCAGCTCTCGATCATTATCAGTGTTAGAAACACGTTGTTTTATTTTCCAGATCAAAAAACCAACAAGAAGAAGAAGAAGCACAACTGACAGACCGACTATCAGAGCAACCATCCATACAGGGAATCCTCCAAGTATACCTGCAGGTGAGAAAACAGGTGTGAGGTGTCAGGTAGGTGATGAGTGAAGAACAGAACAGAATCCATTTCTTTGTCTAGCAGATTAGGTTAAGAAAGAAAAAAAAAGAATAAAAAAATGACAATGTTGGACACACTGGGCATTTGAAGTATTTCAATACTGCAGGAGCATACACTGGCTGATAAGAGAATTTATGTTTATTGGGGAAATGCCATTTAAATTTCCCCAGGGGTAGGAGTAGTGTTAAATTGAAATACATTTTGAGACATTGAAAGGTAAAATAATTTGACGTTTTTAAAATGTACGTCTTTATCATGAGACTAAAACTCAGCTGTTTGTGTTTTGGAGTTTTGTCTTTCGGGTGAACCAGTTTTTGTCTGAGTGTGTTGCTGGGTCTGAAGTACACTGAGATGTCGTGCTTGGAGAAAACTCTCCTGAGTTTCTCTGATACACCGGCTACATAGGGGATGACAATGTTGTTGCGTCTGTCTTTCTTATCCTCCCTCGCTGGTGTCTGATCTTCTTTTCTTTGTGCCTTTGTTGATTTGATGAAAGCCCACTTAGATAACCACGTTTTAAGAGTTTTCTTTACATGTGTGTGTCATTCTTCTTTCACCTCTTTCTGCACATTAAATTAAAAAAAAAAAATCACAAACATTTTGACAGGTAATCTTTAAAATCACACATGTAGAACAGTTGATTGTTCCCTAGTGTACAATTACAGGATCTGGTCATTTTCCTGCAAATGTTCTTGATTTGTAATGCTCACTATTAGCTACGTGTTTTATATTAAACACTGTATTTCCTTGTTTTGTCTGTTAGTGATGCCCTGAGTGCCCTTTATCAGTGTCAATGATAAAGCAAATGAGGAGCCTAATTAAGCCCAGAAGTGGTGTCATAATTCTCCCCTATAGCTCAGTATAGGGAGATTATGATCAGAGCTGTTTACTTTTAAGATTTTTATTTCTTTTACAATCAGATTTCAATTGGTTGATTCTGAATTTGATTACTTAACCTGTTGCTAAACAGCAGGTCAACAGTGACCCACTTACAGTTTTACTCACAAGTTAAATAAATTAGATGTTATTTTTCAAATGAAATCAACTCCCCTGTGTATATTTTTCTTCTTGTTAAATATGTCCGAAAGTTTTTCTGATTTCCTTTGACTTTTATCAGATTAACTTTCTAACTCATGAAAGAGTTCGAAAGAACATTTTTTTTCTCATCTTGTACTTTGAGCTCAGAGTGTTAAAGCAGTCTTGCGTGTAACATTATCTACATTAAAAAAGGAGCTCATTATGAATGAAAGGAGATGCAATATATGGATATAAATGTTTGGTAAGAGGTTTGAATATCAGCCCAAGATCATTTTGGAAATCTCCACAGGAATTTGGTTGCTAACTTTTAGATCTTACATATTGATTTGAGGTTAGGCAGCTTCCACATAACAACAACATGTGCTGATAATAAGTGAACATAATGTGTGAGAGAAAGCAGCCTCTCATTATAAGACACTGTGAGTCTCTGCATGCTGCCTTTATGGAGCTACAGCTGTTTGTATACACTGAACAAAAAGCTTTGTAGCTGTATACTGACTCCTGACACTACAACACATCACACTGACACACACATTACACTTCTTTGTCTCTGTCACAGCTGGATTACAGATGTTTCCACCCAGCCTCGTGTCTCCTTCACACACAGACAAACTGAATCCAGATGAAAATAATCCTCATGTACTTCTTGTTATCTCAGAGAGAAACTCAGTTTAGTTCAATCTCACCTGCAGTGACGAAAGCATGGACAAACAGCAAAGTGGAGCAGAGCAGCACAGTGCCAGTGTAATTACTACTTCTTATCTTAGATTATTATAAATGTGTGAGTCTGTAATCTCAGTGACTAACAGAGAACCTGAGTTTAAACCTGATCAGATGAAGTGTGAGGTTGTGAGAAAGTCTCTGACTGCATTCATAGATGTGTCCTTTCAGCTGCTCTGATCCAACCTTTGGTCTCTAAGGAAGAGGCTTCAGGGAGATGTTTGCTACGTTGGACTGTAGGACCATCAGAAATGTGTGCAGTAACAAAACAGGCAGCACTGAAAGGAGCTCTAAGTGTTTGTGTTGTTCAATGATTTGTGCACAACAACAAAAATGGGACCTCTCTCATCCATCAGTCATCATGTGGACATTTTTCTGACACACTTTGAAGCTGATGGACGTTTTGTGTCTGCACTAAGTACGTTTTCAGCAGCTATGGCACCGGCAGGATTCACTTTCACAGACTCACAACCACCAGCTTCACCCCTCCCCTCCCCCTCCAGCTGTAGGCTTTAACATTGAGTTTCCCCACACATGTTTACAGACGAGTTAGAGAGCAAGAGAAGAAGAGACTGATTCATAAATGTCTTTGTTTCTGCTCTAACCTTACCCAAACAATGCTGCTCTACAACTCTAGACTACCAGCCACAAAGACAACAGCTGGAGAAACATCTGTCTACCTCTGACATCCACCAGCTCATCCATACAACAAACACACATCAACAACCAGGAAGCAGCTTCACCTCTGATCACACACACACTCAACTCTACTCACTCACCTGGAGGATCAACATGAAGGTAGATGATGGTGAGCTCCCATTGCTGTGTTTTTTCCATGAAGATCCTACACAAGTATGTTCCACTATCATTAATCGTCACATCCTTCAGAATCAAAGACACGTTTCCATCCTTCATCTGTCTGTCCTGCAGATCCACCCGGTTCTTAAAATATGGATGCTGGCTGTCTGGATCAAATTGACCATCCTGGTACAAAAGCACATATTTATCTCCCAGGTCAGTTCTGCTCCACTTTACAACTGTGATGTTGTTGTTTGGAGCTCGACATGTCAGAGTGACGTTCTGTCCAGACTTAACTGTTTGTCTGGTTGTCTGGTCTGAAAGAGGAAACAACACAGAGCAGAGAGGTTAAAGGTCAAAGTACAATTATGATCAGAATGATTGACTTTAAATATTTTGTTTATTTCTATTCTATCTATTATTTCCTTAGACTCTGGATGTCTGTCAGACTGAGTCACTGCTTTTTATTGTAACAGCTGTACTGATGCTCCTAAATCTAAATCTAAACTCATGAGAAAATACAAAACTACAATAACTCTGTTGCACAAACAACAACATGTGCTGATAATAAGTGAACATAATGTGTGAGAGAAAGCAGCCTCTCATTATAAGACACTGTGAGTCTCTGCATGCTGCCTTTATGGAGCTACAGCTGTTTGTATACACTGAACAAAAAGCTTTGTAGCTGTATACTGACTCCTGACACTACAACACATCACACTGACACACACATTACACTTCTTTGTCTGGGCGATTGTGGCTCAAGAGTTGGCAGTTTGTCTTGTAATCGGAAGGTTGCCGTTGTTGTGCCAAAAAGTGATTGTCTGCCAAAAACTGATTGCTTGTATTTAAACTGCTATAAATAACTTGTTGGTGTATAATATGTGAAACATATGTCAAATGTATCCCTCATGAATGATATCACGTCATCTTGAGCAACAAACAACATTCCTGTAACAAGGTAGAAGCCGCAATCAGTTTTTGGCAGTGAGTTTTATGTATGCAGTTAAAAAAAATATTGTTGACTTTAAAAAATGTGTCTTTTAAGAGTAATCTGGCCAAGAGGACAGCTGAAATTGCAACAAATGCAAAAATAGTTCTGTAAATATATTTTAAGTGGACAAAAGGGACCTGATTGATTATAATGTAAGTGCAATAACACAGTCACAAAGATACTTGAGAAACAGGTAATTTTAAATTTTATATATAACCCCTTTGTGATACTTGTTCACCAAAAATCTATTTAGCAACATACGTAACGATATTACACATAAAAAAAAAACCACACGCAAACATTGGAAATCAGTTTTGGCAGCCAGTCACTTTTTGGCACAACACCGGTTCAACCCCCGGCTCCGACAGTCTCGGTCGTTGTGTCCTTGGGCAAGACACTGTTGCCTACTGGTGGTGGTCAGAGGGCCCGGTGGCGCCAGTGTCCGGCAGCCTCGCCTCTGTCAGTGCGCCCCAGGGCAGCTGTGGCTACAATGTAGCTGCCATCACCAGTGTGTGAATGTGTGGATGACTGAATGTGTAAAGCGCTTTGGGGTCCTTAGGGACTAGTAAAGCGCTATACAAATACAGGCCATTTACCATGTTAAGTGTCCACGCAGCCTCGTGTCTACTTCACACATGACAACAAAACAAATTAAATAAACTCAGTTTAGTTTCTAACAGTTAAATCTCACCTGCACACACAAACACGACAAGCATCAAAGTCAAGCAGAGCGAGGCGGTCCCAGCAGACATTTCCGTGTTACCTTTACAGGCGATCCAACACATACATGGTTATAAATGTCTGAGTCTGTTATTTTCAGCGAATAACAAAAGCTGAGTTTCAAACTTGACCTCATGAGATTAAATTAAAGGTTTAAACCGATTACAGGTGAAAGTCACTGACTGTGAGAATATATCTCTCAGTCGCTAACTAAACTTCAAAACCGATCAGTCTGTCTTCAGGAAGTCACGGTATAGTGTCGTTTGGTAGGCGGGACTGTATGACAATAAGAAATACGTTTTGTTATCATAA
Source organism: Pelmatolapia mariae (assembly GCF_036321145.2). Lineage (NCBI taxonomy): Eukaryota > Metazoa > Chordata > Actinopteri > Cichliformes > Cichlidae > Pelmatolapia > Pelmatolapia mariae. The sequence continues at coordinate 2,169 of NW_027052364.1, read as the reverse complement.
GAGTTTAATATAAAGAAGTTCAGCAGGTTCAGTTCTTTAATATACATCATAAATAATATAAAAGCTATTTTGTAGAACTAAGTACAAAAATCGGTGCAGACCGCAGCAGCTAGACTGGAGGAAGGTATGAAGTGCATTCAAGGCTCCTTCTGTACCGGAGATACAGGTTAACTGGTTTTTACCTTAACTTTATTATATTATTATTATATTCATTATATTAACAGTCTTCGTGTTCCAGATGTTAGATCCGCAGATTCTCATTTTTACAGATCGGTCGTCTATGTCTGTTAGCAGCCCTCTCATGCTGTTTGACAACATTTAGGATCTCGTGTGTGCTAAGTCAGACTAACAGTAATATCTATATAGGCACGTAGTGGAACATCACTAAACACTACAGAGGCTTAAATACAGGGAACTAAGGAGCCCCGCAAGGGACATTGGACAAAAATAATATATAAAGATGAACTTTTGCAGAGATCTCGCAAAATTATTTTCCTCCAATGTCCCTTGCGGGGCTCCGTAGGGAACTACTCACTGTTGGTCAGAAAACGTACAACTCCACATGCACTGCACTGCTTGGCTTAGTAGCCACACTCGAACAACCCCACCCATGCTTCCAGAGTGGCGTTTAATTTTGCTTCCTAGTCCATTACGCAATGTAAAATCAATATGCAACATGTAGTCCGTTGCATATGTGTAGTACATATTACACTCTTGTGGTCCTTTTGAAAAGAAAACGGCAACAACACACTTCTGTGTCATGATTAAAAAGGAAACAAAGCAACGAAAAATGATTCTGGAAAGGAAATTTTCATAAAGTTTGTTTCCTGTTTTGCCAAAACAAAACCAACTCCTAACACTCTTCTGTTTCACCCTCACCAGTTGATCTGAAACACCGGATCTATTCCGGTATAGTTGTCTTTCTCTGTGTGTGTTTACCCAAGTCAATATTTATTAACGCACTTTAACTACCTACTAGAGAGCCCCTTCAGAACCATATGTGTGGTGCTGATTACCTAAATATAACAGCAATTCGATAGACTGAAACATTGAATGCTGCATCCTCCATAGTAGAAGGTACAGTTTTATACAGTGACGTTATTTTCAAGTCCTTTTGGTTGATGATGACGATGATGGTGAGACAGGTTATGTTTGTGTTGTTCTGTGGAGATCATTCAACTACTGAACCTGTTAAACACTGAGACCTGCTTTATATGTCGCCGCTTCAGTTATGACGCACTTTATGCTCGTCCCACAGTCCAGCCTACTAAACGACACTATACCGTGACTTCCTGAAGAGAGACGCTGAATTAGAAGTGTTTCCGCGACCGACTGAAAGACAGATTTCTTATAGTAGTTAGTGAAATTAATTTTTATTTGAACCTTTGATTTCATCTCAGGTTTTTAAAATCAAACTTCAAGCGAGTACCCGAATCTGTTTCAGACTTAGTCGTTTAAACAAACTAAGAGTCAGATCAGCAGAACTCGAGAACACGGAAATGTCTGCTGTAACTGCGTCACCGTACTGGACTTTGCTGTTTGTCGTGTTTGTTTCTGCAGGTGAGATTTAACTGTTTGTCTCTTAGGTAACGAGTAATAAAGAGTATGAGTCTGTTTTATATTTGACTAATATTTATTTATTGTGGGTTATCTTCGTATGGATTCAGTTTGTCTGTGTGTGTGAAGGAGACACGAGGCTGGGTGGACACTTAACATCTGTAATCCAGCTGTGGCAGACACAAAGAAGTGTAATGTGTGTGTCAGTGTGATGTGTTGTAGTGTCAGGAGTCAGTATACAGCTACAAAGCTTTTTGTTCAGTGTATACAAACAGCTGTAGCTCCATAAAGGCAGCATGCAGAGACTCACAGTGTCTTATAATGAGAGGCTGCTTTCTCTCACACATTATGTTCACTTATTATCAGCACATGTTGTTGTTCTGTGGAAGCTAACATCTTGTAGTAGACACTTTGCATGTTTAGCATGAGGCTAAAATTCCCCCTCAGTGGGTCACTGGTGACCTGCTGGATGTTCAGAGGTTCATTAAATCCAACATGACTAAAAACTCAAATGTTAAAGGAAACAAACAAAATATTTAAAGTCAATCATCTGATCATTATTGTACTTTGACCTTTAACCTCTCTGCTCTGTGTTGTTTCCTCTTTCAGACC